>NC_061116.1:130711640-131018152 GCF_002878395.1 Capsicum annuum | reverse complement strand
CAGACTTTGAGCTTCAAATTTTATTCACCTCATTCAATTAGAGTGATCACCACTATTGTTGATGAATATTCCTCCTATCATTATGCACTATGCTTTCCCCTATCACCATACACCATAAATATTTCATGAATATTGTTTCCCTTGTTAATAGGCCATCATGATTTACAAATACTTAATATATCATTCACCTTTCCCCCTATTAATATACCTACACTTCAATATATCATCCTTCATAAGTGTCATAATTGGTACCAGGTCCCTACTATATGAATTTAGTATATCCCTTTTTGGCATTATCAAAAAGTGATAACAGTAAAATAAGAGTAAAATAAGCACAATTTAGTTAACTCATGGCCACTTGGCAACACTAACATGAAGAACAACTTTATAATTAAGGAAGAGACAGATAAAACACACAAATAAAGGATTTATTCATTTTTAAATAAGATCAATACCATTACAGCATACTAAAACAAATATAAAATATATAATCCACATTAGAAATACGAACTGGAAACTGACACAACAATGACAATGGGACAAAGTTGATAGGACTTAGGTAGAGGGAGGCTTAGGGGAGAAAGATTTGAGAAACAACTCCATTCTAGAACTCTTTGTAGCATGAGAATTCAATAATTTCTTAGTGAGGTCTTTAACTTCTGCATTCACCCCTTGAAACTCCTTAGTGAGTTCAGCAACCTTGGTCTAGAGCTTCACATTTTCTACTAGAAGTGCCTCAGTGGCATCAAGTCTTTCTGAGGATAACTTCTGCTCAGCATCTTCAAGTGTACTATCTCATGATCCTTAGCATCTAACTTAATCCTCATCTCCTTCATTTCCTTGATTAAGTTTTCCTGAGCAGCCAATAGCTCGGACACTTGGGACACAATTCCTATTTTCCTTTAATGCATTCATTGTCCACCACTGTTGTCAGACTAAACTTCTATTTGACTATCCTAGGAGTCCCGTCAGTCCCAATTAATCCAAAGTGATCAAATACCTTGTTCAAGAAGTACCCATAAGGCATTCCATGTCTCTCTTCCTTTTAATGAATCACTTTATTTATGTGCATTATCATAAGAGTCGGTAGACTTATCATCTCAAATTTTCTTAGACATTTTATCAAAAACAAATCAATAGCAAAGGCTATAGTCCTCTTCTCAGAACTGGGCAATATAACTTTGTTTACAAAGTCAAACACCAACTAGAATTCACATATGGGAAACTTTTTCCTTACACCAGCCATATATGTCCCTCCCACTTTCAAGGTGTCAATCATGAACTCAATTGAGGCCTATAGTTTTACAATAGTCCCCACACCATAATAGGCACATCTAAAAATTTTCCCAGTGCCTCTTCATCTAGTTTTATTTACTTTCCTTGCACCTGGGTAGCCAGGATTAACCCATCATATAAGAAATCTATTGTATAATAGAATTATCTTATTTCCTCTTCAAAAACCATAGGAGCTAGTTTCTCTAGGCGGTGTAACCAACCTTCGTGTTTTACATACTCTACTAACTTTACCATTCCAGGCTTTTCATAAATCTTGGGATCAAACACTCTACCAGATATTTCTTTATGGGCTTCCAAGATCACATTTCTTGCTTATCTAGATGTTGACTTCGTTTATTCCTTATTTCTTTTTCTTTTAGAACCACTTCTTGATTCTTCTTCAATATTTTTTCTCTTCTTGGGACCAGGTCCCTCAGAGACTTTCTTATTCTTAACAGTAATGTGTTTTAATTTCATCCCAGCAGGGCTACTAGACTTTGAATTGGAGCACTTGGTCCTTCCTACAACATGTATTTATTTTCTTTTTTTGTAGCTGCAGCAGCAACATCAAGATTAATGTCCTTACCCTCTCCAACCTTTACAACTTTAACATTTTCCTCCTCTACCACAATAGCTTTCTTTAGTCTTCTTCTCTTAGTAGTAGAAGACTTGTTAGATTTTATAGTATCCACTAACATTTTTTTCATATCTCTTAGTAGAATATGATCCAGCAACCTTCACACTAGTATCAACTACTTTTTTTACTTTGCTTCATCTTTTTACTTTATGGACCACCTCAGAGGTAGTTCATCCTTATCAACCTCTTCCTCCTCATTTGGAGGTATCACAAATCCTCTATCTTTTATCATATTAGCCTTTTCACCTACTACTTGCTCCTCCACCAAAAATGAGATTTCCTTGGGATCATTTGCAAGTAGAAAAAAGTTTTCAACTGCCCAATTCATACTTCTTGAAAGGTCATACCTCCTCAATGGTATTTATTCATCATACAGTTGGGCAAAAATAGGATTTGACTTTAAGGGTGTAGGGAACTAGGTACTTATAAGGTTTCTCAGAGTTTTGTTTTTCCTGGTTCTTTAGAAAAAATAGGGATTTGAGAGTCTTTAGGTAATTTTAGTTCTTGTAAGGAAGGAGGAACTTAGAATTGAGAGATTTATTTTTTAACTGGTGAATCAAAACCTTGATTTAGATCCTCTACCATGATTGACTTGGTAGAAGTTTTGATGGTTGAGAAAGCTTTAATGGGGACAAACTCATTTAGGGGTTTTGGAATTTCTGGAGAGGATCCAGTGGGAAAAGCTAACACTTGTTCTTATTAAGGACTTAAGGAGATTTCTTCTATAGTTTTAGGTGTTAAAGGATCAGCATGTTTGATTTGGGGTTTTTTAGACTATCCATCTTAGGTTTTATCGAATCTGTAGATCTTTAATGAGGGTTGAGAAAGTGGGAATGTCTTCCATTTTAAGGTTTTATGAGAGAGAGATAATAGGATCAATTAAATTCTAAGATGGTGGATGATTGAGGAAAATGATTTGAGTTAATTTGGAGGAGAATGAAATAAAAAAGGTTTTAATTTTTTAATTAATGAAGGTGACCATTGTCAATTAAAAGGTTCCTTTTTAAATGAAATGTCTGACTTTAATAGGTGTGACTCTACACATTTCTATGAATTAACGCTTTTACTCAGATAAGAAAAGACATGTGGCTTTTTAGATAGAATTTTATGACTATTAAAGCACACTATTTTGGTACTAACCTAAGAGATGGGACCAGATCCCTCTCTTTCTTGAGTGAATCCTCAATTTGTGTCTGCCTCAACTATTTTCTTTCAAAGTTATTCCCATGGGCGTATGCCTGCTAAGGTATGGTACTGAATTAGACCAATATGTACCTACTTTACCAAGGATACCTGTCTTCTAATCATAGCTAATTTTGTGGAGAAAAACTAATTCATCTAGTAGGTTAGGTTATTTGATCAACTCCATCCTCAATATGTTCTTCATATTTTGGGATCAATTTTGGATAGAAATGCTGAGAATACCATGAAATTTCTAGATTGAGCTCTTGTTTGGACTACAGATTCCAAAGATGTAGTCAGATTCTCAAAGGGTGAGAAGATTTGTGCCTCCAATTTGACCTTCTGAGATAAGTTTCATTAGGACCAGGTTCCTAAAGAGTTTGACTGGACTTTCTTGTTGTTTTTCATCTGGAGCTGGGTTTTGTGACTGTGATCGTGGATCACCATCACTTTCATCATTCTCATCTGCATTATTTAGTCCTTGACCGTATTCTTCAATAATGTCATCCCTATGAATAGGAATGAGTTCTTCTATTTCTAAATCTTTACCATTACCTGGATACATTAGCTTTCCTGACTCATCAAAGACCACATGCACACTTTCTTCAAAACACAGAGTTCTTTTATTGAAAATGCTGTATGCTTTTCTTGTTGAAGAATAGCCCACAAATACTTCTTCATCTCTTTTAAGGTCAAACTTTCCTAAATCATTCTTTCCGTTATTTAGAGCAAAAAATTTACACCTAAAAGGTCTGAAGTAATCAAGCATAGGATTTTTATTGAACACAAGATCATATGGGGTCTTGCTAAAGAGTGATCTAATCAAGAACATATTTTTCACATAGAGTATTTATAACTTTAACGCAAAAGTTCTTTGGAAACCCACTACCGATCAGCATAATTTTGGAAATCTCTATTAGGGTTCTATTCTTTCTTTCATCAACTCCATTTTGTAGAGTAGTCCTTAGGACAGTGAAGTTATGAAAAATTATTTTTAGCATAGAATCCTACAACTTGGGATTTCTTAAATTTAGTTCCAAGATCATATTTGTATTCAACATTATTCTAGTTCAACTTCATTTGATAGGTAAGAGCTCACTTTCGTAGTTTGTTACACTAACAGACAAAACTATGTAGGACAGTGATAGTTGTGTTGAATTTATGAAGACCCAGGGACCCCTTGTTGTCAGCTACTTATTATCAAAACAAGATATAGCATGCTTCTATATATTTTATTTTCTACTTTGGTTGGTCGGCTTATGATGCCTATTGAGAATAAGCGGACCGCACTCACTTATATTTCTATACTCCTTTAGTAGATCCTAGTATGAGTGAAACACATGGATATTAAGATTATATGAAATAAAGTTAGTCTTAGAGTACTGGTGAGCTTCGGCATTCAGGTAATATTTTTTAGCGCATTCAATCTTTATTTTTTTACTTTATTTACTTATCAGAGATAGATTGATGTATTCAAATTCCATGTTGGCTTATTAGTGTTCTTACTCATGACATTTGATCTTGGATCTTGGTACATTTATTTAGTAGCAAGATTAGTTTATATATATTTGGGCTTAATTTATCTTAAGGTCTCATATCGGTTTTATTTATTTTCTTTTTGCATTCTTTACTTTGTTTCATATTGGGCTTACCTAACATGGTTGGGTTGGGCTAGGTGTTATCATGACCTAACCTTTTGGATCATTACAAATTAGTATCAATGGATTAGGCTTATTGATATCATGAGTAAAAGAGAAGGAAGTCTAGTAGAGTCTTGAAGATCAATACATTGATATTTGTATCTATCTTTAGGGGGCTATAAGAAAATTTTAGGAAAACCTCTTTAATTTGATTCCTTGTCATACACATTATTCTTATCTAGCATTCTAAACATGAATTTAACTCTTTAATATGCTGATGGTAAGGACTAAATCCATAGTTGATAAGGATGTTAATCTAGCAACCGTTGTTGGAGCCTAGTTAGAGAGTGGGGCAGGGGTTACGGCTGAGACAAAGGTAGTGGTCAAGCACTATAAGTGGCTCTAGCTAGGGTATAAGATAGGGAGATATCTCTCAAATCTGAGATTGATCATGATGAGATGGTATATATCCACATAATATGTACTCTAATGTAATAGGATTTGTTGATTTTTCTATTGCACCGATTAGTTTGTGCTTCCCATACAGGTATTCTACTGTGTACACTAGATGGTTCACAGACTTTTAAAGGTGTACCGCTTCCTGGGTAGGTTTATATTGTAGTTTTTAAACTCTTGAGGCACAGCCAGTCACTGTGGTAGCCCACATAATTAGACTTTAACCACTAGACATTTTGTTTTAACTTTAAGGAGCAGAGATTTATTCAATAAGCCTCTCTCAATTTTATTAGTGATACTTATAAGGATGCTTGTAAATTTATGATTTATTGCCAGGTGTAATGACCCTCCAGGTCATTTCTTTAATTTGTATAGATTTCTAGTATTTGAGCCTCCCCACAATGGCTACAAATCATTTATGACTTGCCAGAAGTATCGTCTCGATAATCGCACAGTTCATTTAGATTTTAGGATCATTATCCTATTTTAGATCTTTGTTGTTTAGGATTTGGTCTCAGACCAAAACTCTTTGTAGATGATCTCTAAGAGAATTCTGACAGCGCTATCAGCATCGAAACAATAATTTTAGGCTTGAGGGACCCTTGGTTATGGTCCTTAGGCTTCTAGACTAGTTTTGGGCTATTGGATGAATTATGTGAAAAATGGAACCATAGGTGTGGGAGCCACATTTAGTCAAAAAAATCTTGAATTAAAGTTTTGATGGTTCCATTGAGTACCAAACATTGAATTTGGCATGGTTACATAGTATGTTTTCTTATAAGGGTTACCGAATGAATCTCGAGGGCTTGGAAAAAACTTGGAAGATTTTCTAAGTTTAGTTGTTATCTGGTATGACTCCTATCCCAAGACAAGGTCAGCAACTGTGGTATTCATGGTAGGAAGATAGTGCATCATGTTGACATTACTACTAGAGTGTGCAGCCTTAGATGGTTTGATTGTAGGTCCCATGTTGCGATAGCGGGACCTGAGAACTTAGTATTGTCTAAATAGACCGTTATGTAAAGGATAAGGCCATAGTTTATAGACATGTTGATATTTATGATTTCATTGTGTGAATATTAGTGATGGCATGCATAGATTCGATACATTTAATATCACTAAATATGATAAATGGTACAATCCTAACTTAAACATGATTTTCTTAATATTTTTCGTAAATAAGGGAAAAAACCTAATTTTAACCTTAAAAGTGAATTTCTTCATAATGGGAATCATACCATCTAATGAAGGAATTGCATGCATTGGGATTGAAAATAGACTTTTAAATATTTAACCAAGAAAGATTTTGGTCTATGATTCTAATACTACTATTTACTCTGGTCGTGAGAGATTCTGACCCTTTATACACTTTTATAATAATTTAGTCTCAAAGTTTGCCTCGGGCAATGGATTTAAGGATTTGCACTTTTTTATCCATGGTTAAGCCTGTGCACCAATTGTATATATCTATATACACATCTCATCGATATGGGATAGAGAAAGATAATGGTATTGAAGATATAAATTTTAGGTAAAGCCCAATGATTGATGATGTTGAGGATGTTGATTATGTTTACCAATGCAAGTCCTTCTATTGATTATATATATTTACTGGTTCATGTTTGGCTATTTATTAGATATTTAGTAGTTCAAGACCCGCTATTGATTATATATTTACCAGTCATGTCTAGCTATTGATTATGTATTTATCGGTTTGAGTTTGGTTATTGATTATATATTTACCGGTTCAAGTTTAGATAAGGATTATGATACTGATGATGTGAGGTTATACACCAATTACTTATGATATTTTAATCGGTTGTGGTATTATGGATTATATATGGGTATTTATTCTTACATGTGCATCACCTATCACCAGTATGGGTCTATATCTATCAGCCATATAAGGGGTTGCATAGGTATGGGTGATGTATATGGCTTGTGGTGTGTTGTATGTTGATTGAACCATCTGAGCCTAGGGCAGTTAGGGTTCGTGAAAGGATCGGTTAGGTATTATTTATGTAGACTAGCTGGTTACTTATATCATTGTTGCTATTGTTATTAATATTGTTATGGTCATTGTTATGGCTAGTTTGAGAAAGCTTTGTTTATGATCTAGTATGGAGATTTGAGATATGATTCTGACTCGTTTATCTTATGATTATATAATTATGCATGATTTACTCATGATTAAACATATGGATTAGAAACCCTGAGTTTACTAAAACTAGTTCCATCTATGATTATGAGGCATTAAGATGCTAATCCAATGACTTAAATTGTACCTTTAATTGACCTTTTTTATACATAAAGGTATATCTATTTATATGTAGCTATAGTATTACCATATATCCCTTTCTTTCTTTATTTATTCAGATTGTATATTCATTCATTGGCCTTGTATA
Organism: Capsicum annuum; assembly: GCF_002878395.1. Classification (NCBI taxonomy): domain Eukaryota; kingdom Viridiplantae; phylum Streptophyta; class Magnoliopsida; order Solanales; family Solanaceae; genus Capsicum; species Capsicum annuum. The sequence goes on along the minus strand of NC_061116.1, from coordinate 131,010,557 downwards.
CTGCTATATATCCTTCTTTTACCCTTTATTCATATATTAGTCGGTAATATACGGCATAGTGTTAGGATTTTTGGGGATGGCTGGAATAGAATAGTTCATCCTTAAAACTTCCTTAGACATATTATGTTAGTTCTTGGATAAGAGTAGTATAGTTTTCCCTTACTATCTCACTAACTCTATTATGTGGTTGTTGGACATTTGGGTTTAGACTGCATTTATGTTTATATGTTGTATATATCTATATTATCTTTGGAGCTTAGTGGATAGTTGCTTACTGAGTACCACATATTTGGTACTCATACTCCTTTTCTGCAGCCTGCAGATCATTGTATAGGTTATTGCCGGTGTTGTATGCATTTTATGGATCAACCATAGTTTGGAGACAGAGAGTGAGATCCTGATGCTTGAAATATTACTTTCCTCCCTCTTATGGACTTTACTAATCTCTATGTTGTATTCAGGGATGATTGTATCTATATATTCACTTAGTACCTTATTTATATCCTTTTTATGTTAGAAGCTTTTGTATTATTCTACTAGGTTTTGGGATTATCTTATATGTGCTAGTTTTTAATTACATCTATTCCATATACTTTCCATCATTCTTTTGGTAGTCTGTTACCAATAGTTCTGGGGTAAGAGATTGGCTTACCTACTGGTGGGTTAGAGTAGGCACCATCATGACCTAAGAAATTTGGGCATGACAAACTGGTATCAAAGGCTAGGTTCACTGGTGTATTAGCACAAGATCTAATTGTTTGGTAGAGTCTTGTGGATCTATGTGGGACATTTGTAACCTATCTTTGGGAGGCTACAAGGCATTCTTAGGAAATTTATTTATTAGATCTATTTCATGTGTCCATATTTCTATAAGCCTCAAGCACATTTTTTTACTCTATTCTATAACAAATGGACTATGTGAGATTGTTGATAGATCCAGATGAAACTTTAAAATGTGTTCTTAGAGATTCAGCATAGCGTTAGACTGGGATCAAGACATGGATATCAAAGATCTTTTGGTTAGCCAAAGGATTTAGGGCCAGTTCAGTCTTTAGATAGAGCTTGTGACTAATTTTTCTCTTTGAGGCTCAGCATTGGGGGTCCTAAGTCTATTTGCGGATACCTCATAGTCAGGGATGACCTTGGTGTTCATCAAGTTCTTTAATAATTTTTTAGTACGAGATTGGATTTCTTTAGTAGTCCACTTCCCTTATCGTTGAGGCACTAAATAGCAGCTGGGTCTTCTCAACTTATCAATCATATAAGGGCCATAGAGAGAGCATATGTTGAGACTTATAAAGTTGGCGGTAAGAGGCCATGCCATCAGTGTAGTGCTATTGGTATTTCACCAGGGTATGAGGATCCTTTTGATGGAAGTCAGCCTCACTTACAGCCTATCAACCCTATGTAGGCAGTGTTTTATACTATGAGTGGCTCTCAAGTTAATCATGGTGGTTATAGTAAGTGGAGTTCTCATTGGACTTGGTAGAGTATTTGGTATATGTCATTAGTCCTTGGCGGTCATTTATGGTTTATAGGGGCAGCACTCAGAGTAATATACGAGCTTTTTTTGTTGTGGCAATATAGGACATTGGTCTGAAGAGTTCACCAGATTTGAGTTGGTTGTTTAGACACAGTTAACATGTATTCCTCTCTAGCCTAGAGTTCCTGAGAAAATCTATGAATGTAGGAATGATGATCATTATGGTGGGTAGGTCTCAGCGTTAATTAGCTAGATATTTATGCTCAACTGTATTTCTCGCAAGGTTAGGGCTCTAGGAGTTCACTACAACTATAAAAAGATCGGTCACTCGTGTAGAGAGTGTCCCCGACATGGGATTGTTGGTCATTTATCTCATACAAATCAGCCTCATAATGTTATGGCACCTTCAGTTAGAGATAGTGCACTTGGCACCTCAATAATAATTCAGTCAGTCAATTTGAGTTTGGTCCTATTTAGATCTATTCTCTTTTATACCCATCAGGCATGTGATTGTAGATTTCACCATGATCGATATGCTTTTATTTTCCACATTTGCCTTCCCATTTGTCAATGTTGGGGTTTTTGTACCCATCGATATTGTGTGCCTTATTATAAAGTTCATGATTATATTACTACCCTATGACTTATTTCTTTAGTAGTAAATGAAGTTGATTTGTGTTGATATTTTTCTCTTTTCATGTAGCATTTGGGTTCGAGTCCCATTTAACTTAGCATATTGGTCTTATTATGACCATTGAGTGGTACTTGATATTGATTTCCATTATGGTACTGCCTACTCATTATATTGATATTTATATTATTGTTGTTATTGTTGTCATTTCTTGATGTTACTGATCCTTTTTGGGTAGATATTTAGACTAGTGTTATCTAGTTAAAATCCCATTCCTTGTAGTTCTTGTTCATTGGCCCAAGAAGTTATAGCCTAATTGGGTGGTTTCTCTTCTATAATGAGGTGAGAATTGGTTATTTTCCTTTTTGTTGGCTATGCTAGATTGATTGTGGAATGGACTATAGAATTGAAGGGAATTTGACCTTCTGTGACTTTGTTATGGTTATATAGTTGGCAATTTAATTATATTACCTGTTTCTAAGCTTGAAATTCTTAGGCTTGTCTTTTTTGGGTTTCATAGGGTTTTGCTTTGGCTACCCTTCTCTATGCAACCCACTTTTGAGATTTACTAGTTTAGGGTTCATTCTTTGCTTGTGGCTATTTCATCATCGACTAATGTTTTTTATATTCATATCGAGATATCCTGGATTCACGCCTTAGATTTGTTGAATTCGTCTCCTTATGACTGTTGAATCTTGGTACTAAAGTGGACATGGGATGCTCCTTTCTTGCCATGATGTTTTACTTGTATAAAGTGGAGTCAGAGAGTTAGAGACAGGTGGTCTTTCCTATGATAGTTTCTTGAGTTGCTGGTTCATTTTTTTCTGATAGTGAGCTTGACCTTGACATAGGTGTCAGGCTTGGTACCTCCTTCTCAATAAGGTGATTCGTGGTTTTTTTGGAGTTCTGATTATCCTATTTGGGTGTATTCACGAAATCCCTATTTCAGAGTTTGTTCGGCCAAATAAGATTTGGTCAAGTGCTTTTCCTTGATGGTATGTGCCTTTGGTTATTTGTTACCAATATAGAGTAATGGACTGATTAGTTTCCAACAAAAGTTGTATTTCTTTGAGTTGCCAAATTTTTTTCTATTACAAGCATGAGTTGCAGCCTTTGGGAGTTATTGAGTAATTTTTGATAGTTCATCCTCTCCAACAGATATGGAGTTGATTACTTGTGTTCTCGGCTGGTGATTTATCCTCTATTATAATTTTGTTCTTCAGCTATGTTTTGATTTTTGCTTGATATGATTTAGCTCAGATTTGTCAAATTTGGATACTAAGGTTGATTTGAGTAGTTGACATTAATTTGGGCTTATTGGCTAGGTTTTGAGTTGACTCCTTGGAATGGCGATTTGGAAGTTATGATAAATTTGGAGCATAAATACTTGCCCATTTTCATTTTTAGTTTGGGTATTTGAGATCAAGCGATTCAGCTTTGGTGTTGATATTTCAGCTTAGAGTTGTAGAGCATGAGTGCAGCCTTTGTTTTAGATTGTCTCAATTCGGATTTCATTTATAGGCTGGTTAAGCCTACACCATGGTTACCTATTCGGTCTTCTCGACTTTGGATGGATTATAGTTGATAGGTTCCAGATGATAGTCTGTGGACCTGGTATCAATTCCTTCATCTTTGATCCTAGATCTTCAGTTTTCATTAACATTCTTAGATGATATACTTGGTGGGAGTAGTATACTTGAGTTAGATATAGCGTGTCTTCATTTTTTGTTGATGAGACATTCTAGAATCAATCATTTAGCAATAAGTAGTTATACCTTAAACTCCTAGATTTTATTTTTTAGGATCATCCGAACCAGTTATAGTATTGGCATAGATTAAATACCTTGATTATCTTCATTGGATGCTCAGGTAGTTTTGCGTGGTCTTATTCTCATGTTTGCCTTATGGACTCTTAGTTGATCAGTTTTGGCTCTTTGAGTTTTTTATAATGAGATTTTGCGGGTAGGATCCAGGTGATTTTTCTTCTGGTTTAGGGTAGATAGTAGGTGTGGAATAGTTAAAGAAAGGTTATCCTTATATAGAAGCCGGTTATATAACTCATGCATTGGTTTACTATTCGCTTCGATAAGCCTTTGTTGATTTACTTGGGTATCGAGATGGTATCAATGTATTGTGGTTTGATTTTGCATGCATTAAACTTTATCGATTTGAATGGAGACAAGTTGTGGTGGATGTTGAGTTTTGGATATTCGGAAGTTAAGTGAGAGAGTTGGTTGAAAAGGGGATACCTGTGGAAAAATCCCTTAGAAGTGTTCTCTTATCTAAAAGGTTATCTAAAAATCGTGCCTAGAGCAAGCAAGCCAGTACCTTATCCTTTTAAGCATTTGTGATCTTTCTATCCAGTGACTTTCGCAGACGAAAGTCCTTTTAGTAGTGGATATTGTAATGAACCTCCAGGTTATTTTCTTGATTTCCATGTGTTTCCGACATTATGAGTCTCCCCATAATATCTACAAGTCATTTATGACTTTTCAAAACTGTCGACTCGATGACCGAGCAATTCATTTGGATTTTAGGCTCACTTTCCTGGAGTTTTCACTATTTAGGATTTGGTCTCAGACCAAAACTCTTAGTAGATGGCCTTGGATGAGAATTTTAACAACGCCATCAGGTCCAAAACATCTATTTTAGGATGGGGGACCCTTGGTTAAGATACTGAGGCTTCCGAACTCATTTTGGGCTATTGGGCAGATTATGTTAAAATTGAACTATAGGTGTGGGCCCTATATTTATTCAAAATGATCTCGGATGAAAGTTTTAATTGTTCCATTGATTCTGGAATGTTGAATTTGGTATGGTTACATAGTTCATTTGCCTATATGGGATTTGGGATAAATTTCGAGGGCTTGACTGAAACTGAATTTGGAAAATTTTCCAAGTTTGGTTATCATCTGGTCCACTGTTATCTCAAGCCAAGGATCATAATTGCGGTACCTTTGGCAGCAAGATAGTTCATTGCGTTGAGCATGTTATGATTGCAGCTAACATGTGTAGCCTCAGATGTAGCATTCGCAGGTCCCGAGCTACAATAGAAGGACCCGAGGACCTAGTATGGGTATAAATGGACCCTTATGTCATGAAATTAGTCTTCTCAAACCATTTTATGAGAGCTAAAACCCTTAATAATGAGGTAAGGTTAGATTGAAACATGTAGATTATTTAGGCTCGTAGATTATTTGGGGAACTTGGTTAACAATTATTCCATGATTTCCCTTTGAATTCATAATAAGATTCCTACAATTTCTTGATAAATTCTTAGAAATTAAGGATTTAAATTTCCAAATTTAAGGGTTTATTTGAGACCCAATTTGTGTTCCGTTTGTGCTCAACTTTTGTGCATAACTTCATTATCCATTGATGGACCTCGTGATGGGTTCACTATTGGACTTAATTTATGGTCCCCACGGATCTATTCTTGACCTGAAATTTGACCTGACTTGTTATATCGCAATATGGATCCCATTTGATTCCTAATAATACATAGATTATAATTTTGTTAGCTTAGCTGCATTTCAAGATCGTGGAGTGAAGACGGACGTTGGATAAACGATTCAAGGATTTGCAGTTCAGTATTAAGGTAGGCTTCTGTCTACTTTTCTTCAAAGATGATGTGTTTCTTATATTGCATGTGATTGCAAATGTTAAGATTGATTAAAGGTAGAACACCGTGACTTAGTCATGACTATTGAAGTTTAGGGATTAGATGGGTGAATTGACCCATAAGGAGAAATACTTATTATGCTTCTAGAATTCTATTACCCTAGGTTGTTATCATTTAGGCATTGTTGAGATTAATGAACCTTAGAATAAGTTTACTATGTACTTGGTGCATTGTGATCATGATTTTAAAATTTGAGGTTATTGTAATGTAGGACATATACTTATTATTGGGCCGAAGGCCGTGTTATGATATTTGTTGTATTTTGGGAAGTATATATCTTTGTAAGGTATGTGGCAATAGTTTATAGACATTTGATGTTTATGATTTCATTATGTGAATACTAGTGATGGCATGCTTTGATTCAGTACATTCATGATTACTAAACACGATAAATGGTACGATCCCAACTAAAATATGATTTTATTATTGTTTTTCCTAAATAGGGGTTAAAGCCCACTTTTCACCTTAAAAGTAGATTTCTTCATAACTGGAATCGTACCGTCTTTATGGATGACTTGTGTGCATTGGGATTGAAAATAGTCTTTTATAGATTGGACTAAGACAATTTTGGTCTATGATTTTGATACTACTATTTACTTCGATCGTGAGAGATTCCAATCCTTTTCTACACTTTTTAATGATTTAGTCTTGAAGTTTATCCCGAGCAATGGATTTATGGATTTACATATTTTTTAGCCACAGTATTAGTTCGTACACCTATTATATATCTATATACATATCTCTCCAATACGGCATGGAGGAGGAGGATGGTATTAATGATATAAATTTTGGGTAAAGCCCAATGATTGATGATATTGAGAAAGTTGATTATATTTACCGGTTCAAGTCCAGCTATTGATTATATATATTCACCAGTTCAAGTTGGTTATTGATTATATATTTATCGGTTCAAGTTCGACTATTGATTATTTATTTACCAGCTCTAGTCCGACTATTGATTATATATTTTTTGGTTTGAGTTTGTCTATTAATTATACATTTACTAGTTTAAGTTTGGATAAGGATTATGATACTAGTGATGTAAGGTTATACACTTAAATATTTATGGTATTTTGTCCGGTTGTGTATTACGATTATATTTGAGCATTCATTCTTTTATACGCATCTCCAACCACCAGTGTGTGCCTATATCTATCAGCTTATGAAGGGTGCATAGGTATGGGTCATGAGTATAGCTTGTAGTGTGTTGATTGAACCTTCTGAGCCTAGGGCAGTGGGGGTTCGTGAAAGGCTCAATTAGGTATTGTTTGTCTAAACTAGCTAGTTACCCGCATTGTTGTTGCTATTGTTATTAATATTTTTATGATCATTGTTGCTATGGCTAGTTTGAGGCATCTTTGTTAACAATCCAGTATGGAGATTTGCGGTATGATTCTGACTCTTTCATATTATGATTTATTATTATGCATGATTTACTCGTGATTAGATATATGGATTAGAAAGCCTGAGTATAGTAGCACTAGTTCCTACTATGATTATGAGGTCTTAAGATACTAATCTAATCACTTAAGTTATATCCTGAATTGACCTTGTTTATACATATCGATATATCTATTTATATGTAGCTATGGTATTATATTATATCCCTTTCTTTATTTATTTAGAATGTCTATTCATTCCTTGGTCTTGTATATTATTATATCTCCTTCTTTTGTCCTTTATTTGTATATTGGCCGGTGATATGCAGCATAGTGTTGGGATTCTTGAGTATGGCTGGAGTAGGATAGTTCATCCTTAATACTTCCTTATCCTTATTATGTTAGTTCTTGGATATGAGTAGTATAGTTTTCCCTTACTATCTTACTAGCTTTATTATGTGGTTGTTGGACATTTGGGTTTAGACTCTATAAGAGATTAGGAAGTTTATTAAGGGTCTGAATGGTTATTATTAGTTGGCGACAACTACGCTAGTGGTCTTAGGTGATTCTTTTTCTAATATCATGGATATGCTGAGTTGATTAAGACTATTCACCAAGTTTCTTATTATGGTAGTGCCAAAAGGATACGTCGACATGGCAATTTAATTGGTCATCGATCTCAAGGTAGGGTTTTCTCTTACGTAGGTTCTCATGTTTACCATGGAAGACCAATTTAGGTGGCTTCACAGACTTTTGGTAGTAGGTTTACGTGTTCTGAGACTTTGAGTGATCTAGTCTTTATGGTTCATCAGTTTATAGAGGACATTCTAATTCTTTTAGGACTTCTTAGTGTAATTTTTCTTGTAGTGAATATTTTGTGTGTGATGAGCATGTTACTTAGTAAGAGATTATTCCTGGTACGTGATTATTTCATCCCAATAGAGTTCTCAGCTTTAGCTTTTTCCCCACTCTTGTATGACTAGTTAGAGGTGGCAAATAGGTTAGTAGAGATTGTTTAAGAGGTACTAGAGGTAGGGCTTAGGAAGCATGTGGTTATGGATGAAAGTCACTCAGTCTAGTACCAGATATGGTCAATTTTATACTTTTCTTGGGAGACATAGGCAGAGGCTTCAAATGTAGTGATTACATGTGTAATATCAATTATCTATCCTTCTTTAATGTTATTTGACCCTAGGTCTATGTTTTCTTATGTGTCTGCATATTTTGATACTACTATCGATGTCATATATAAGTTATTTATATGCCTCTTTATGTTTCTACTGCCATAGGCAATTTTTTAGAGGTGGATTAGGTGTACTGATCATGTGTGGTGTCCCTTTTGGAGTGTGAGACTTGGATGGACTTGACTATCCTTAATATGGTTGATTTGGATGTCAATTTAGGTATGGATTATTTTGATCCTTATCATGCATTTTTAGATTGTTTTGCTAAGACTGTGACCCTAGCTACGCTACTCTAGGTGTGTCAAGATTAGAGTTAAAAGGTACTCCTAGTTCTTTCCCAAAGGGGTTATATCTTTTCTACTTGTTTGTCACACGGTAAGGAAGGGATGTCTTTATTATTTCACATATGTTCACAATACTGGTGTTTATTCTCCATCTCCCTTGAATTCTATTTGAATTATTAGAGAGTTTGTGGACATGTTTCCTACAAACTTACCTGGTATGATTCTAGACCATGATATTTATTTACCATTGATAGTGAGACAGATACTAAGCCCACTTTTGTTTCTTATTATAGAATGGCCCTGATGGAATTAAAGGAATTAAAGAAGAAACTATAGGATTTATTGAGTACGGGTTTAATTAGAATGAGTGTGTCTCCTTGCGGTGCTCTTGTCTTGTTTGTAAATAAGAAAGATGGATCCATGTGCATGTATTTTGATTATCAGCAATTGAACAAAGTGACTATCAAGAACAAAGATCTTCTTCCTTAAATTTAGGACTTGTTTGATCAGCTTCAGGGTGCTTCAATGTTTTCTAAGATCGACTTGAGATATGTTTTTCATTAATTGCATATTAGAGCTTTGGATATTCCAAAGATGTCTTTTCGAATGTAGTATTGCCATTATGAATTCTGGGATCTATATTTTGGGTAACTAATGCACCAGTAGCATTTATAGAGTTGATGATAGGGAATTTCATCCTTATCCTGATTCTTGTGTTCATTGATGATATCTTGGTTTATATAAGAATAAGGCTGAGCATGTTAGATACTTAAGGGTTGTACTTGAGAGATTGGGAGATGAGAATTTGTATGTCAAGTTCTCCAAGTGTGAGTTTAGTTGGATTCTGTTTCTTTCACTGGTCATATTGTGAGAAGGGATGGTACTATGGTCAATCTGCTTAGGTAGAGGTAGTTCCTGATTGGGCTAGACTTACTAGGACTGAGATACAGAGTTCTATTAGGTTGGTCAGCTTTTATTAGTTACTCGTGCAAATTTTCTCTTCTTTTATGCCTCCTTTGACTATTTTGACTCAGCAAAAGATTCTTTTCCAATGGTCAGATGACTTCGAGAGGAGCTTGCATAATCTTTAGGAGCTTACATCGGGTCATATCTTGACTTTTTCTAAGAAGGGTTTGGGTTTTACCATGTTTTCAAATGCTTTTGGAGTTGGCTTGGGTGGTGTGATGATGCAAAAAGGTAAGGTGATTGCTTGTGCTTCTCGATAATTGAAGCCTCATAAGAAAAAGTACATTATTCATAATTTTGTCATGACTCAATTTCATGGGTCACTTCAGCACCTATTTTATCCCACTGGTAGGTAAGACAAATCGTATCTTGGAACAATAAGTAATGGGGTAGTTGGTGGAAAATACCCTAACTCCGACCAGTACTAACATAGTGTCAATGGTGGCAACTAGTACTTGGATCTGCATCAGAAAAGGATTAATAAGTGTAGTATGATTAACAAAGCAATGGGTACACAGTAAAAATTATCGGCCGACTGAGCTAAATCATAATATAAGTAGAATAAATTGTGAGATAATAATCTAAGGGAAAATAGGGAAAACCTCAAATAATGCTCCAATTACTAAATGTAAACTACTGTGTAGAAAATATCAATGATAGTGTAACTAACTACAGCATAATTGGGACCTCATAAGCCCAGAGATGCATGCAAGAGTAAATAATACATTCGAGCCCCTGTAAGCACGATAGATGCAATCAAGAAGACGTAATGGTAGTAAATATTCCAACCATTCAAATCTCAAAACTGTAATTGTGGATCCTCTATTACCATAAACACCAGACTCAAACCGGTTCCATAACCATCACAAGTAACCTCTCAATGTTGGACTCAAACCAAAATAGTATCTCACATATCGGACTTGAACTGAAAATATTACGAATATCGAACTCAAATTGGAAGTAATATCATCATAGATGCCAGTCGTGAATTGATCCTAATATCATAATTTACCAGAGTTCAATCGGTCTTAATATCATAATTTTTTGGACATGAATAGGTCTTAAAATCTCCCAAGTACAAGTCTAGAACAAGTCATAATAGGTCAAAATCCTCCTCAGGCGCAAAAATATAAATAGGATGATGTACAAAGTCTTATTGAGTCTACAAGGAACAAATAGTAATCTTAACCTAAAGTGGGATGAAAGGGCCCACTTCTTACCCTAAAAGTCCTTCCTAAGGCAATTACGACCCCAAAGTAGGTTAAGGTTCCAAAATCCCACTAAAAGTTCAAAATAAGTCTCATTAAGTCCTATGATAGCAATTCACCCTAAGGAATGGGTAGTTAAATCAAATACGTCAAATTATGGTTCACTAACCGGTTAAATAATCTACATTTGCTAAATATAAAATCAAGTCAAAATTCCCAACCCAAAAATAGTATAATATCATACCGATACTATAATTAAGCACAATCTAAGAGAAGAGTGATCCTAGCCTAGGTAGACGCCAAAGAATGCCCAATAAAGTCCACTAAATTAGAGATTTCCCTATTTGAAAATCCTCCGCAAGATGCCACTCTATCAAAATAGTGATCGACACATTAATATGATAATAATGATTCCCATATTGCATATTTATGCTTGGGGTAGAAAATTGAGTCAATTTATGTGCGGCCCGCTTGCAGAATCTCACTTTTGAAACCGTCAAAACATCCGTCTATGCTTAAGGATCCTTTACCCTTAAATTTGAGTAAATTCCGTGCATAAATGATACTTAGTTTAACCCATCAAATAACTAGATATTTATGACTAAATCGAAGAATGAATTCAAGAATTTGATGGAAACATACAAGGATTACGATGACAAGATGACTTTTCCGAGATCACCAACACCCTACAATCTCCCAATTCTCCAAGCTCTTTAGGGATTTAATGCTCTTTGGAATTGAAGAAAATAGGAGAAAATGGGTGGGGGCTGAAATAAATACCCTGAGGTTACCGCTAAAGCGGTCACTTAACCGCTTTAGAGGCCACCACTAAAGCAGCATCAGTTTCCTTAAGCAACATCTGCCCCTAGTCTACCTCCTTTTTAGCAAACAGCATGCCACTTAATCAATGTCTGCTAAATCAATAAATAATTACCTAAAACGGCGTACTACTAGACTTGAGTGCTAAAGTGACCATTTTATTGCTTAAGTGGTTGCACCTGCTAAGTCCATACACCAGCTGAACTTGGATTTTGCTAAGTTTCCACTGACCTCTTGGTATTTATTCAAAATCCCTTAAATGCGAACAAACTATTTTTCCCTATCAAATTCGATATTTTGGATTTAATGGCACCATTAAAATTTCCATCTAGAGTCATTTCGATGAAATGTGGTGCCCACATCAATGGCCACTTTTACCAAAATCCATCCAAAATAGCCCAAAATGAGTCTGGAAGCCTTAGGACTCAAACCAAAGGTCCACCAGCCTAAAATCTAAGTTTTGTAGTTTATGTAACTGTCAGAATTAGCATATGTGGTCGTTAACCTAAAGTTTACTCTCGATACCCAATCCTTATCAATAAAGACTTCAAAATATGGAATTGTCTCTAAAAACAAATGAACTATCCAGTAACTGATCTATCAGCTCTAACAAGTCACAAATAAATTTTGGAAGATATATAAAATCTCATAATGGAAAAAAATATGGAAAATCAAAAAGTGACCTGCCGGTTCATAAAAATATCCACTACTAAAAGGACTTTGTCCGAGAAAGTAAAGGGCTAGAATATACCTGAAGGCTTGAACAGGTGGGGATACTAGGTTCATATCCCTTTCTCAATCTCCTAAGTAGCCTCTTCTACTGGGTTGTGTCTCCATTGAACCTTAACTATTTGAATGTACCTAGAGCACAACCTCCTGACATCTGTGGCTAATATGAGAACTAGCTCCTCCACGAAGGTCGATCTCTCATCTATTGAACCGAGTCCCACGAAAGCACATGTGACTTATTAGGGATATAACATTGCAGCATAGAAACATGGAAAACTGGATAAACTATGAAAAATTTGGGGGCAAGTGATCAGTGGCAATTTTACCACTCATTCATATCTCATTTTTTATGATATATTGTTGTTAGTTAATAATATGAGGCTAAATACCCTTTGAATTGCCTTAATTTATGTATTTTTGTATTTACAAGAAGTTCTAATAAAAAGGACTGAAAATAAACTAAAAAGGAAATGCCAGAAAAAATATGCAAAAAGGGCCCTTAAGTACAGCTAAAGCAGCTTAAGGGGCACTTTAGCGGCAGGTCAAACTCTAAGTCAACGACACTTTAGCTGTCCATCAAGGTTGTCCAACTACCACTTTATCATCAAAATGAATGGTTTAGAGATTATTCAATCAAAGTCAAAGGAGTGCTTTAGCGACCAACTTGACTGCTTTAGTGGTTGGTCAAGTCAATATGACCACTTTGGAATTTTATATTTTTGGATCCCAATTTATCAAATACTTTATCCCAATCCATTCCAAGACATATTTGGCATAATCTACAACATAGAGGCTAGTGTTCTTGACCCAACACTCTTGGAATCAAAGATTGGAGTCTTGTATTTCTAATTTCTTAATCCTTTCTTCTTTCCTTGTTTTTTATAAACTATTTAGGGGAAATAACTTTGATATTGAGTATTGGTAGTTAAATATTATGCTATACATGGATATTGATTTTGGGTTTTAATTCTATCTTATGCCTTCATATTGATTAATTACTCTTGATTTGAGAATGAGTTTTATTTATCTAAATTAATATTGAGATTTGTTTATCTAAATTAATCTCGTGTTCCACCATTCCTACTCTAGTTGATCTATAAAGAGGATATTGGAGTGGGTGTTGTCCGTCTACCTTAATTAATGCTCGACAGAGCTAATTGAGGATGGGAAACATTAATTTAGAATGATTTAGGTTGTATGATTTATCTTATGGAATTTGATGCTAGACATTGCCAAATACTAGTGTAGCCTAAAATTGATTTTGTAGTTCATGCTTCTAAGCTTTGTTTGATAGAACAAGTGAGGACAAAACCCTCAACACTGAAAAGACGTTAGTAGGTGATATTAGATTCAAGGCTAATTTACTAGATTTGTGATTAAGTTAAGAGTAGTTAATTGAATATAATTTCTCAGAGATAGATTTGATTCTTGTGTCATATACATTGTTTTCCATTATTGTGATAGCCATTAATCACTTGTTCATATGTGTTTCATTTTTATTACCAAACCCCCCAAAATACTTGTATCTTAGGTTAAACTTAGAGAGTTTTTTTTATTTGAAACTTACTCGATAACCACGCACATTGTACCCTATGGGTTTGATCCTGACTCCTTATTGGGTAAAATATATAGACAACGTACGCTACACCTTTCAAGAGTGTAATCTGAGTGTTATCAAAACTTATGTTATTGCCAGGGAAAAATCAAGTGTATTAAGTTAGTTTGGAATTTTAGCTTACTTGCTTTCATTCAAACTTGTGAATATGTGTTTATGATTTTCTCTTATTTTTTATGCTAGGTAAAAAAAATTTTGTTATACTTGTCACCATGGCATCATGAAAGAAAATGAGTTTGGTGGGTGCATATCTTATGTTGACAATCTATGTCCTTATTGTGGTGGACCCCACTTTTGGTGAGATTATGAATATGCACCCTAGGAGAGTGGTATGTGCACCACCTTAATCCTATAGGGAGTATTATTGTTCTTTATGTGGTGGTAGATATGGTCATTAGAGTGATTGTCCAAATTATTGTGCCCCCTCCACTAGTTATGCTAATGAAAATGCTAGTTTTTCATATGAGTTTGATAGGTTTCAGGATGTAACAAAGGAAAAACAATGTGTTGGACACAAAGGCATTTAATCAATAGTTCAAACTATCTTGGACTGGGTGAATACAATGGGATAGGATATACATCTCTTGCATCAATCCATGGAGGCATTTGGAAAGGAATGTGAAGAAGAATAAGTTGGAGAGGATGCAAATCTTTCAAGTGACATGGATATGCCGAATCCTCAAAATTAAGTTGTTGAAGAAGAGATTTCAAGCCATGTGGTTAAGCCAAAAATGTGTGATGCCTCAAACGAAAGTTTCCAAAGTAAAGAAATGGCTTAACAAAACAAAGAAAAAATCTCAGACTCTCCAAGGAATAAAATAGAGGAGATGTTGAAGGACACATTGGCGAAGAATAAAAAATGTGGAAAAATCTTGGCTAAATGGTGGGACCTATTCCAACATGGCAATGATGATGTTTTTAAAAATGTTGGCTTTTCCATGGAAGGACTCTTGAATGAGATAATTCAATCTCAAAATGAACAAAAACTTGACAATAGAGAAATTATGAGCCAAGAGTGGCTAAAAAATCAAGATGTCATGACTCGATTCACGAGTCATGATGGAACCTACTAAAACCTACCAATAGGTAAGACAACACCATAACTCAGAGCTAAGACAATGGGTTACTTTGGTGGAAACGTGCAACAAGGGCGAAAATAGATTAACATAATCATAAACAACTACATTCCATAAAAGATATTCAAATACGGATACCATTTCCCCAACCTAGAAATATCAGTACAAGAGCAACTAAGTATGATAATAGGAATTCCAACCCAAAGTCTAAATATTCTATACATTCATCTCGAATACAAAAGCCTGAATAAAGATAGGAGGGAAACGGGTTACTCAAAACTCCAAGAGCTCACCCTATCTCCGGAAGATCAACACTGCATTATGTCAACTAAGCAACGGCAACTAGTACTCGAGTTTGCACCAAAAAGGTACAGAAGTTTATTATGCGTACCAAAACAATGGGTACTTAGTAGGCATCATTAGCCGACTGAGATAAATTATAGTATTAAGATGATATAAAGCAAGGCAATATGTCTAAGTTAAGGTATAGAATCAAACCTGAATCCTCTTTATCATTACTGTACAGAATAAGTAATCAACTAGAACAATAATACGACATCTCATATCAATACATACTGATACCGTCATATAAAATGGATAATCAATTCATAAGCATAAAGTGACACTAAAATAATTACAAACACATAAATACCAAGTTCAACGCACATACATATATTAGAGCATAAAGTAAAATAACTTATCGCGGCGTCCTATACCATTGGGCAGTACACCCAAAAGAACATAAAGTAAAGAACCCATCACGCCATCTCATACCACCGGAGAGTGCATGAAAGGATCAACTCATGAAGTACATAAACTAATAACCAACTTCCCATTATCCATGGTTTACCACATTTTGCATCCACGATTATTTGCCAAGATTCATAATCATCATCAATTACCGGAATTAAAATAGCATATACTCAAGCACTCACAATCATAGTGATATAAACATTTAGAAATATATGCCATCAATATACTCAATCTACCCACTATTAATTAACCAACACTTATGATAATTAACCTACTAAGTTGTTAGTCATCATAGGGCCTCAAGTTATTAGCCTACCCAATTCTCTAGATAATCCTTATTCGCACAATAGCAACTAACTATTTTTCACAAAATAGCCATTGTCCATATCTAGATAAGATTCACTAGACCATAGACACAGGTTAACCAAGGATCGTTTATAGCCATCATACTTGCATTAGCCACAATCTATCCAAAAAGGGTTATTAATCCTCATTATAACAGTTATTCATCTATTAAACAATATCTCTTATTATCTAGCACCATTAACTTACAAATCCTCATTTAACAACTAACGACATTATATTATGTCATCAATGTCACTATGTACCACTCATACCAAACCTATCATCATTATTGGATACATAAAAATCATAATTACTAGTTACCACATTTCAACTAAACAAGGTTCAACAACTAGAATTTTAGACTTCAACCATCAAGAAAGTAGTCACCTAGTTACCACACAACTCACTTTAATAAGCAATATACCATAATTAATCCATTTATACAATGCTATCTAGGCTCACTAGGTGAACCCTCAAATGCCACACAAGATCCTATATACCAACTAGAACTCTAATTCATTATTCAACATAGATCACTTCTTCTCGCTATTCAACACTAGAAAGAATTACATCGCTTAATAAGTAATTAGTAACATCCAAAGAATAACATCATGTCTTTGAAGTACATACAAATGTAATCACATAAAGGCATAATCACACATAAACATATATACATATGTTTACCATACATAACATCAATATATATTCTCCGGACTTACTAGGCATTATCATATTATCAATATGTCCTCCAGACTTATCGAGCATCATAATATCATCATTATATCCTCCAGATGGATCGAGCATCATAGTAACATCAATATATCCCCCAGACTTACCGAGCTTCATAATATCATTAATATATCCTCCGTACTTATCGAGCATCATTATATTATCAATATATCCACTGGATCTACCGGGAATCATCATCTCATTAATATACCATTTGGATATACTGGATATTATCATAATATCAATATATCCTCTGGATATACCAGGCATTATAATATCATCAATGTATCCTCTGTATGTACCAGGCATCATCATAACATAACTATATTCTCCGAACTCATCGGACATCATCATATCATTAATATTCATCATGACAATAATATATATAGATATGTAGCTAAATCAATAACAAGAACAAGCCCCACAAACAATAGAGTGTTAGACAAATAAATAAAGACTTATCATGGTACCTCACTATTTATTGTCAATACATTATAATAGTAGTTCCACGAACATGCATATCCACATGGTATGAAAACTCAATACATTACCGGACTGGACATGATTATTAGCATGGTGAATTACAAGCCATGGTTATACTTGCTAGCATCTTTTTTATTAGGCATGATTCACAATACTAGGATAAAAGGGATTCTTTGGCACAAACATAAGTTTAGTCACTAGGCTTGAGTATAATATGATTAATGACATAATCCAAGGCTCCCATAGTAAATTAGCCAGTAAGTTAAGTGATAGCATAGTTATAGGTTTAATTTATAAGACTTTCCATTGCTATCCAAGTAATGACAATAAGATAACCATAAAGTATGCACATTATTTCTAAAATCAACATCATGAATAAACCATTTACTAGGTTTGGCCACCATATCACCAAAAGCATATTCTTGGCATTTAACAAGCATCTAGGTCACTAATTAAGCTATATAGTTCAATCTTAAGGTGGGTCAAGTTTCGCTTCTAATATCCCAAGTTATATCTTCAAGTCTAACTTCTACATAGAACTAGACTAAGTCATCAAAATCATGTCTTAAAGTTTTATCAATCCACACTAGTTCTATAGGACAATTCTTCCTCAAGTATTACTTTTAAGTCATCCAAAGCACCTAAGGCCAATTTCACAACTATGCATATCTAGGTTAACTTACTCTTAAGAGAGTGAACAAGGTCACTCCCAACAAACTAGAACAACTAGATCATTCTCATGCTATCCATGAGATAACAAGTCAACCTAGCCAAGCTTCTAGACTATAAGTCAAACATTATACTTTATTAGTTCAATAGCCTAAGTGGTTCAACTAATCCCAAACATTACTATCTACCATTTCAACACCTAAGACCCCACCCAATCTTATCAAGATATCACAAATATACTATAATAAAGCTCAATATAAAACAAGTAAGCTAACCTACCTCAAATCTAAATATAGGCCACGAACCAATGATCTTTGCTTTCCTTTTCATCAAAGCTTCTTCAATGAACCAAGATATCAAAAGCACAATCTATGAATTATTACGAGAATATCAACACCCATATTACACCATTGTGCTTTCAGTCTAAATTGACACCAAAAAAATCTACATGGGTCCTAAATAAGGAAAATGAGTTTCTGAGACCAACCCATTGTTCAAACATTATTAGGGAGTTATAACCCTCAATAAATTGGTGCCAATCAATCATATTTAGGCTAAAACAAAGCCTTAAGCCATTTGGGGTTTTGGGTTAGATAATCAAGAATTCAACACTAAAATTAAAGAATTCATACCTTAGATTCAATACTAATCACGATTATGCAAGTTATTCAAGATCCCAATCAACACCCAAAACTTAATTTGAGGACTACACACTCTATTAGGATTTTTAAAACTCAAGGCATTGCAAGAATGAATAATTCCCAAACAAAAAGAGTATTTAAACAATCCCTTCCCAGGCCATCATATAGGGCGATCCCGCAGCCACGCTAGCCGCAATTGCGGTATCCCAATTGCTATGAAGCCTCCATGATTGCGGTACTTTTTCTACACTAAATGATAGCTAAAACTTAGAATCTGCCAATGCCTCGAGATACATCCGAAGTCCAATATGAGCAAACAAAATATGAAACCACACTGATTTCGACATTTCAAACACGTTGGCAAATTCAAATTTTCTATCTGAGGTCATTTTAATTAAATGTGAGCCCCATACTTAAATTTCCAATTTATCTACTTTTTGACCAATAGGTCAAAATGAGTTCAGGTGCAGCGAGACCCAAACCAAAGGTCTACTCAACTTAAAATTGATATTATGGATCGACTAGAGCAGTCATAATTTGCATCCAATATTGTTTTACTAAAGTTTTTACTCGATGTATATTTAGAACCAGCAAAGACTTTTAATAGGAAAAGGGTTCTAAAAATTAAATGGCCTGCTCAATAACTGAACTATCAGTTCTAGCAAGTCATACATGACTTGTTGAAGCTATAAAAAGCTCCAACGGTAAAATAAGCGGAATCACAAAAAATGACCTAAAGGGTCATTACAACTTCCACTACTAAGGAACTTTCCTCCCTAAAAGTTAAAGATAAAGAGAAAAGAATGCAAGCAGCCTCAAACTAGTGAGGATAATGGGCCTGCATCTCACTCTTGATCTCCTAAGTTGCCTCCTCTACTAGGCGATGCTTCCACTAAACCATAAATACAGGAATCTCTCTAGTATGCAGCTGCCTCACATCACTAGCTAAAATAAGCACAGGCTCCTCTATAAAGGTAAACTGTTTGTCTAACTAGACGAAGTCCCACATAAGAATATGAGACGGATCAGGAATATACTTCTGCATTATAGAGACATGGAAAATCAGATGAGCAGTAACGAAATATAGAGGCAAGTTTAACTTATAGGCCATTTTTCCAACTGCGTAGAGGATCTCAAAAGGACCAACATATCTAAGGTTGAGCTTACCTTTCCACTAGAACCTTATCATACCTCTTATTAGAAAAAAAATAAAGGAACACACAGTCACCAACTCTAAATCTCAAGGCACGGAGTTGATGTGCTATAGAAATATAACACTTTCAATGCATAAAATAAGAAAAATATGCAAGTTTCTGAGATTATTTTTTAGATATGATGCATTTTGGGTATGTTTTCCAGAAAATCATGCTTTGGTTGCTAAGTTCATAAAAAAGGTGTTTTGGCTATATTTTGGAGAAATTATGGATGTTTGAGATACTTTTGGCTTGATTATTATCAAAGCATGTTCAAAAATTAAAAAAGAGCTGAAAAGATGACTCCCGCACTTACTAAGTCAACCCACGAACCGCATGTAGGACCTACGAACTGTAGGTAGGTAAAAAAAGTGCCAGAAGTCCAAAATCCTGAGAGAAAAACATGCAAGATTTTTTCATTCGTAACCTACACCATATACCTGCTCCTAGGGTCAAAACCACAGGTACTACTTGCGTCTGGGGACAGAGTGTATGCATAGACAATATGTGGCCACTGACCCTGCTTTCTCCTATTTAGTTTAGGCTTTGGTTTTAGGATTTCCTCTGGTACTATAAAAACACTTTATGTATTTTTAGCAGGAGCTACGCACTTTTGATACTCACAAACATATTTTGATTCAAATTTGATTTTGATCTTGGGATTCTCTTGTATTAAATGGTTCATTAATTCAGTTATGATTTTTAGTTTTTATAGTTTTTATAATTGTGATTTCATCTGTTCTTTTAATTATGAATGATATTGATTTCTTCACAAGTATGAGCTGCTAAAACCCATAGGTAGGGTTATGAAAACCCTGGTGGATTGACAAAGTAGGGTAAGTGCTTTTGTTGTTCTGAACCGATACCCATGCTTGCTTTATCTTTGTTATAATAGTTTTCTTAATGGGTGAACACATTAGGATCCTGCCTAGATATTATTGATTACTCCAAAATAGGAGAAGTGACTAGGAAAAGATAAAGACAATAGTAATTTAGAGTTTAACTATCGAGCCATCCTTTTAGGTTTTATCTTAGTAAGATGGTTATATTTTATCTAATAAATAGAGACTCAAATGGTAATAGTTAACTGGGATCAAGATAAGGGTTATTAAGGCAACATCCTGAGACTCAAAAGGTAAAGGGTGAAATCCTTTAGCTTATCCAAAAGATAATAGAAGGTACATAACTTATTGATTATGCATGCAAGGTATTAAGTTGATTTAATAAAGCATAATAATCCTACGAGTTAAGAAGCTAGGGAAACATAATCCTAGTGTTCACCTATACTGCTAACAACTAAAGTCAGTGTATTTATTACCTGAGATTACTACATTAAAATCCCCATATTTACTTTTCTTATTCTACCTGTAGACTACAACTACTTAAGGTCTGCAAAGCCCCGTGTTCCCTTGGGATTCGACCCCAACCTCTATTTGGTTACTATAGTTTGACAGCGACCGTATCATCATCTAATAGGAGGTATTGTTTGGGACGTCATCAAAATTTTGGCATCGTTGTTGGGGAACACAGTGTTGATTTATGATTTGAAGTTATTGCAGTTTTTGGGTTTTCTTTTTTTTATTTTTATTCTTAGTTGGGCATATGTTGGTGTATGCCTATCATATGGAGTAGAGTCAATCCCTTACTCCCATTGAATTCGAATCCACAGAGGATCCTAAAAACACTTGGTAGGATGTCTGAGCATAAAATAGATGAATCTCCTAAAAGGGTTCATGATGTTATACCTCTCCCTCCTCCCGAAGGAGTATAAGATATTGTTGATCAACAAACTAGTGAGCTATTAGCTCAATCTGAAGCCGAGAGGAGGGCAATGGAAGAAGATCTATGGGTATCTAGGGGGCAGAGCTAGCTTAGCAAAGGCAAGTAACAGACCGTCGAGCAGCACTCGGGGGAAATCAAAACAAAGCTAGAGGTTCACGTGTTCAAGTAATCCCAGCATATCATTATGTGCAGCCATGTATAGATGACAAAGAAGACTTAGGATATACTGAGCCGGCATAGACTGGACCTACAGTTCCTTCTATTCTACCCTGGACATCAAGTTTAATATCACGAGCATAATGATCCAGCTTTAAAATCTAAAGGGTGTGTTTGCACGTCTGCCTACAGATGATGCAAACTTACAGCTTACTAGTTTTCTTAGGATCTACAATTTGTATATAAATCCAAGGGTGAATTAGGAAGCACTCAGACTAAAGATATTCCCTTTTTCACTTATAGGAGAAATATCTTTATGGTTAGGGGAACTGCCAAGAGGCTCTATCACTACATGGAATGAGTTACACAAGAAATTCTTGAACAAGTTCTTTCCTCCATCAAAGATGTTGTAGCTCAAGGATAATATTTAGAATTTCAGGTAGTTGTAGTTAGAATCAAAGTACGAGGCATGGTTTAGGTTTAAGAAGAAGCTGAGTAGGTTCCCAATCATCGGTTGTCAGAGATGAGCTTAATAGAGATATTTTACCGAGCCTTGACCATTAGATCGAGAGCCATGGAAGACACTATATCTAGAGGAGTTTTTATAAGATTACGCTAGGATGCAGCTTCGAGTATATTATTAGATCTCACAACTAACCAAGGGTGGAAAACTAGAGCGAATTTGGCACTTATGCTACTGGTTTCTCCTGTGACCAGAAAATTGTTGATGATACAGTAGCATAAGAGATTACATTGCTAAGAATTGATCTTAGGGTACTAGCAAAGCAGATTACAACAGTGACTTCAAAGAAGGTAAATGAAGTAGTAGCACATGGGCCAGCTCCTAAAGCTCATAAGTTAAAATCGGATGAGGAAGAAAATTATCTGGATCATCAGATGGTGGGTTTTTGAGCCCATAGAAAAAGGAACCAAGGAACTACTATGAAAGATACAAAGACTACAGTAAAGAGAAAGAGCGACTAGAAAAAGAAATATGTCTATAGAGAGAAGGGATATAGGTACATTCCACCCAGTAAATGAGATATATAATCCAGAATATAAGAGATGTTGGCTAAGATAGTGAAGGGTCAGGAAATTCGAGAGATCAGCCTTAAGGAGATTAAGGCTGACATTTTAGGATTAACCTACAAGGTCGATTCATATGCCACTACTATCAAGCAGTTGGAGAACTAGTTTGGATAGATATTAGTAACTCCAAACCAGAGGCAGTCAGGTACCCTTCCAAGAAACACACTGCAAAATACAAAAATAATGGTTAGGTACTTGTTATTATTACGAGGAGTGGTATCACTACTGTGGATCCCCTATGACCTTTTGCAGAAGACGTTAAAAATAAAACACCTACTGCTGAGTCTGAGAAGGTAACAAGTGAAAAAGCTAAATATTCTGAAGATAAAGGTAAGGGTCTGATCATTGAGCTAGAAATCAGATAGATTTTGTAACCGCCCCCACCTTTTTATTAGATATTGAGGAAAAATAAAAAGAAAGGTAAGTTCAATCAATTCATTAATTTGCTGAAAGAATTAAGCTTAAATGTAATACCCCGTACATAGCTTAAAATCATCCCAAGTATGTTAGAAACTTACTTTGAAAGATGAATCCACTTTTATAAGTGTAGTATTTTAATATTTTCACTTTTTATCATGTGGGAAATTGAATTAGATTTCCAATGATACCAATTTTGTCCAAATTTGGTATCGGGATAGAAAGTTATGGCCGTTTTACAGAAAGTAATCAAAGCTACCCAGGTGTGACGATGAGGGCCGATCGGACCATCAAGATAGCGACGGATCATCCAAACCATCGTAGAAGAAGAAGTAAGACCATATTTTGCCTAAGGGCGATGGATCAGGTCAATGGACCATCGAGCTAGCGATGGACTGTCACCCAAGCCATTGCAGTAGAGGCAGTGAGCCCCTATTCTGCCTAGATGTGATGGTCAGGACCGACGGACCATCGCACCCACTATCACATAGTTCGTACAGTTATTTTAAAGTCATTTTTAAAAAGGTAATTGGGTCTTTTCCACCTATTTTAACCCCTAATTATATCAGACCAAGGCTCATAAGTTCTTTATCCATCTACAACATCAAATTAGGGTTTTCTCTCAAAGATAATCCCAAGAACAAGATCCAAATAATTCTTCAAGAAACTAAGAGATTCCAAGTTCTTCAATCCAGGAACTTTAAGAAACTCACAACCCAGGTTTGTCATGTGTTGATTCATGGGTTCCTTTCACCTATGAAGCTCAAGAATCTCTTTTTAAAATCCAAGATTTGTGTATTTATGAAATTTCATGATTTAAATTAAATTGAAATTCATGTTCATGATGTTGTGGGGTTTTGATTCATGTTTGAAATTACACATTCCAATGATTGACCCTAGGATGTGGTGATTTGCATAATAATCATGATAAATCCTTAAATTTATATATTGATTGATGTATCCCTGATTATTAGATGTGTTGATGATTGTATAACCAAATCATGCTCCCCATGTGTTCGATTAAATGCCTATGGGAAGGAAAAGTTCCATACTAGTATGATAATATGAAATCCCCATTTATGTACAAGTTTTTACATGTCCAGTGTTTGATGGAATGTCTTATTCAATGAGTTATGGATATATGTGTGGCCATTGTGGTGCTTTAGAACTTGTACTTCATAAATTCTCCAGCTTATTGTATTAGGGATTGTGATGTTGGTCATGTATTCAAGAAAGTCGTGCTTTGTCAGTTTCATGTTATCGATTCCTGGGGGTACTTGTACCTGACAATTAGCTGTGTGCCTAGAGCAAGTGTTATGTTTTCAAGATACTCTCAGTCGAGCCATGTTCATAGAAATTTAGTCAATCATATGACTCAGGAAAACTCAGTAAACTTAGTATTCTCAGAAACCTCAAAAATTTAGTAATCTCAGTAGTATTTCATCAGTCAAAAGAACTCAGTTAACTCAGTCCAATTAGTTCAGTTAATCATGTTCAATGTCTATCCAGATGGGAGTAAAAATTAGCACCGAGCGAACCCAAGGATGGGAACCTACCTATTATATGAGGGTATGATGCTTAGAAGAAATCCTTGCATCCCAGAACTACATAGCCAGTGTAGATTGTTCATAGCCTGTTGTATGAGGGTAGATAAGGTGGCTTAACCTATTATATGAGGGTTCCCACTGTTTTCACTAGAGTTACCTGTTATATAATGGTTACTCACAGATTATCCTTACCAGTGGCACGGTATTGACACCCTTCCAATTGGGGTTACATATTGGACCTCAACTCAGCCATAATAGCGTATTAGGGGCATATCGGTTAGATGACTACTTCCCAAAATTTTAGTTACAGATCAGGACCGTCAAATACAGTCATTCAGTCTCAATAATAGAACTCAGATAGTTTTACATAATTTAGAACTGTCAGATACAGTCAACTCAGAATAGAATGAAACTTAGCTAGTTTCATCAGAAACTAGACTATTAGATATAGTCGCTCAGTATTAGTTATTTTAGTTACATAGATATTAGTATCTCATGTTATTAGTACTCAGACTCAGTAATTATGTTATCACGAACTTAGTTATAGTTATTATGTATTCATGCATGTATTCTCACGCTCATATTATTCAGTCCGTTAGTATAGTTCATGCATGTGAACCCTTTATATTCAGCCTACCTTACATACATACCAGTACATTCAAACATACTGACGCATTTGTACTATGGTGTTTTATACCATAGTTTTAGAAGCACGAGCTACAGAGCATCAGTAGCATTCCAGTCTCAGCAGTCAGAGTTAGCAGTGAGTCCTCATCATTTGAGGACATGACCATTACTTTATTATCTTATTAATTAATTTATTTTAGTAGTTAGATTTAGTTGGGGACATGTCCCATCAACTACTTATTCAGATAGTGCAGTCATTTAGAGGCTTTTCAGACTATCATGTTTAGACAGTTTATTTTAGGTTTGGTTTTGGTATTGTGATACCATATTATTCAGAGATTATTATATCAGTTTTGAACCTTATGGCCTTACAGCCTTTATTTCTGCATTTATATAGTATATTATTCAGTGTACAGGTATTGATATTAGTCATGGGTTAGCTTGTGGTCCTTTGGGGTCATGAGCACCGTGTAGCATTCTGAGTACAAGATTCAGGGCATTACAAACTTGGTATCAGAGCCTAAAGCTTAATAGAGCCCTAAGAAGTTTGAAAGTCGTATCTAGTAGAGTTTTGTACATGCATGTGTTGCGCGCCACATTTATGTGCAAGAGGCTATAAAATGTTTTATAAATAGTTTCCCTTCTTTCAGTATTCATGTCCTGCTAGTGAGCATAATCTTAAGTTGATCTCTTAGTCTAATCTATTTCTCCCTTTTTTTACAGAACATGCCTCCTAAAAGAAGAAATGGGAATCAGCCAGCCCCTCAGCCCGAAGATCCTTTAGGTGAACATGTCTCTCATGCAGAGTTTAGATCTATATTTACTACTCTTGCTTAGTTAGTTATTGCTCAGAATGAATGAACAGCTGTCGTTCCAACCAACCCAGTGTCCAATTCAGTTGTAGCTAGGATTCAGGACTTTTTCAGAATGAATCCTCCATCTTTTTTCGAGTCTAAGTTAGATGAGTGCCCTCAGGAATTCCTTGATCGGGTTAAAAAGGTAACGGATATCAAGGGGGTTACTTCTAGTGATAGTGTAGAACTAGTTGCATATCAGTTACAGGACGTTGCTCACACTTGGTACAAATAGTAGAAGTCAGAAAGGGATGTAGATACAGGGCCTATTGAGTGAGAGGAGTTTTCTACTACCTTCTTAGATAGATTCTTTACCCTAGAGCTGAGAGAAGCTAAAGTGTTAGAATTTATCAACCTCTGGCAAGGGAATATTATGGTGAAAGAGTATTCTCTTAAGTTTACTTAATTAGCAAGATATGCTCCTCATGTGGTTGCAGATAGCATAGCTAAGATGAGTAAGTTTGTCTCTTGGGTGAATGATAGTATGGTCAATGAGTGCAGGTCTGTGATGTTGAATAGTGACATCAACATAGCCAGGCTTATGACCCATGCTCAACAGATAGAAAAGCAAAAGATTAAGATGAGGGAGAAGCAGAATAAAAGATGAAGGACAGGTAGTTTTAACTTTGCTCAGCCTAAATTAGAAGGAGAAAACCATTCTCAGTTTCATATTAAGTCATCAGTTCCAACTCCTTCTTCAGATAGTGCTCTAGCTCCTAGATTAAGAGACGGTAATAGAGATAGAGTGCCCAGCTCTAAGTCTCAGGACAATGTTAGCAATGCCAGCACCCATCCTCTTTCCCAGACTTGTGGCAAGCACCATTAGGGTATTTGCAGAGCTGGTTGTGGTATTTGTTTCAGATGTGGAAAGCAAAGACATAGAGTCAGAGACTATCCTCAGCCAGGTCCTCAAGGTCAGCAGAACCGTTCCTCAGCTTAGTCCAGTAGTCTAAACCAGTAGGGTGCTATCTTCAGTGCTACTAGTGGGCAGCGCCCAAACAGACTCTATGCTTTCCAGTCCCAACAAGATCAAGAAAATTCTCCTGATGTGGTTACTGGTATGTTACAGATCTTTCATGTGCATACCTATGCTTTGCTAGATCCAGGAGCTTCTTTGTCTTTTATTACTCCTTATATATCAGTTGATTTCGGATTCATTCTCAAAATTCTAGCAGAGCCCTTTTTAGTCTCTACCCCAGTGGGTAAAACTATCCTAGCTTGACGGGTATGCAGGAACTGTTCGCTTATGGTATCTCAGAAAGTCACCTCAATAGACTTAGTCGAATTAGAGATGACTGATTTTAATTTCATTCTCGGCATGGATTGGCTTCATTCCTACTATGCCATAGTCGACTGCAAAAATAGAATAGTCTTGTTTTAATTTTTGAATGAACCTTTCCTAGAGTAGAAAGGTAGTGCTTCGGTGTTCAGAGGTCAGCTTGTTTCCTACCTTTGAGCAAGGAAAATGATATCTAAAGGATGTGTTTATCATTTTGTTTAAGTTAAGGACACTAGTTTTAAAACTCCCAGTCCTAAATCAGTCCCAGTCGTAAATGAATATTCAAATATCTTTCCCGAAGATCTTCTAGGAATTCCTCCTGAAAGGGAAATAGACTTCGGCATTAATCTTCTTCTAGATATTCAGCCTATATCTATTCTGCCATATAGAATGGCACCAATAAAACTTAGAGAATTGAAGGATCAGTTGAAGGATCTCTTAGATAAGGGACTCATCAAGCTTAATGTGTCCCCGTAGGGTGCACCAGTCTTATTCGTGTGCAAGAAAGATAGTTCTCTCAAAATGTACATTGATTACCATCATCTCAATAAAGTCACAGTTAATAACAAGTATTCACTTCCTAGAATTAATGATTTGTTTGACCAACTTCAGGGTGCCAGCTATTTCTCTAAGATAAATCTCAGATCAGACTATCATCAGCTTAGAGTCAGAGAATATGACATTTCAAAAGTAGTCTTTCATACTTGATATGGTCACTACTCTCCTTCACCAGGAAAGTTATCCGGTAAGCAAGATCTTGTCCTTTGGTCTTAACAATTCCCCAGCAGCTTTTATGGACTTGATGAACCAGGTGTTCAAGTAGTACTTGGACATGTTTGTATAGTCTTCATAGATGATATTCTGGTCTATTCCCGCAGTGAGCATGATCATACAGACCATCTCAGAATCATACTTCAGACTCTCAGAGATCATCAGATGTTTTCCAAATTTAGTAAGCGCAAATTTTGGCTAAGGTCAGTAGCAATCCTTGGTCATATCATTTGTGGTGATGGCATTAGGGTTGATCCTCAAAAGACCGAAGCGGTAAGAAACTGTCCCAGACTTATCTCTCTATTAGATATCAGGAGTTTCTTGGGTTTGGCTGGCTATTACAGATGGTTTGTTGAGGGATTTTCTTCTATTGCATCCCCTATATCCAAATTGACTCAGAAGAAAGTCAAGTTTCAATGGTCAGATCCTTTCGAGAAGAGTTTTCAGGAGTTGAAGATGAGACTCACCTTAGCTCCAGTCTTAGCTCTTCCAGATTGTCTAGATGGGTTCATAGTGTATTGTGATGCATCCCGAGTAGGTTTGGGTTATGTCCTCATGCAGCATGGTAAGGTCATAGCCTACGCCTCTAGACAGCTTAAACCCCATGAGAAGAATTATCCTACACATGATCTTGAGTTAGCAGCCATAGTATTTTTCTTAAATATTTGGAGGCATTAGTTATACGGAGCCCATGTGGATGTGGTCACAGATCATAAGAGACTTCAGTATGTCTTTTCTCAAAAAGATCTCCATCTTCGTCAGAGAAGGTGGTTAGAGCTCTTGAAAGATTATGACATGAGTGTCCTTTATCATTCGGGAAAGGCCAACATTGTGGTCGGCGCTCTTAGTAGAATGTCTATGGGTAGTGTTTCTTATGTTGAGGATAGTAAAAAGAAGCTAGCTCAAGAAATCCATCATCTTGCCAGACTAGGCATTCGCTTAGTCGATTCAGAGGAGGGTGACATATGGGTTCAGAGTAGTTTGAATCATCTCTAGTTTTCGAGGTGAAAAAAAAAAAGTAAAGTAGCAATCCCAGTCTTTCAAGTTAAAAGAGTCAGTCAAGGATCAGGAAGTAAAGGTTTTCTCCTAAGGGGGAGATGGTGTATTGCATTGACAGGGTCATCAGTGTGTTCCAGATGTAGATGACTTAAGGCGGTGAATTCTTATAGAAGCATATGAGGGCACACTACTCTATTTATTTAGGGGCCATAAAGATGTTATCTTAGAGTTTATGGCAAAGTGCTTTGTATATCAGCAGGTTAAGATAGAGCATCAAAAACCTAGTGGGTCCATACAGGAGTTCAGTTGTCCTACTTGGAAGTGGGAAGAAGTGAACGTGGACTTCGTGATGGGCTTGCCTCATACTCATCATCAGCATGATTTAGTTTGGGCCATTGTAGACAAAATGACCAAATCAGCTCATTTTTTTTCGGTCCATAACTCTTATTCAACCAAGGATTATGCCAAACTCTACATCAGAGAGTTGGTCAGATTATACGATGTTTCTCTATCTATTATCTCTGATAGAGGTACCTAGTTCACCTCTCATTTCTGGAAAGCATTCCTAAAGGGTCTTGGTACCCAAGTTTATCTCAGTATAGCCTTTTATCCTTAGACAGATAGTCAAGCAGAAAGGACCATTCAGACTTTAGAACATATGCTAAGGGTGTGTGCAATTGACTTCAAAGGTAGTTGGGATGACCACTTGCCTTTGATTGAGTTTTTAGACAACAACAGCTATCATTCCAGTATTCATATGGCTCCATTTGAAGCTCTCTATGGTAGGAGATACAGATCTCCAATCGGTTGGTTCGAAGTTAGTGAGGCCTCAGTCATAGGGCCTGACTTAGTAGTTGATGCCTTAGAGAAAGACCAGTTGATCAGAGAAAGAATCCAGGCTACTCAAAGACAACAGAAGTCTTATGCAGATGTGCGCACAAAGGATCTTGAGTTCAAGATTGGTGATTATGTATATCTAAAGATCTCTCCCATGAAGAGAGTGAAGAGATTCGACAAGAAGGGAAAGCTCAGTCCCTAATATGTCAATCCCTTCAAAATTCTCAATCGTTTAGGCAAGGTAGCTTATCATCTTGAATTGCCTTCAGATCTAGCCTCAGTTCATCCAGTTTTCCATGTCTCTTTGCTCAAGAAGTGCATAGGTGACCCAGCAGTTGTAGTCAATATTCAGAGCATAGATGTTCAGAATATCGCGGGTAGGCTATTTGTGGGTCCAATTTTTAATTTAAATTTTGGGTCCACCAACACTTATATATGATCTAAAACTGCCCCCATTTATATTTAAATAACCTTAACCTCATTCCAACTCATTCTAATCCTCAAAACTTCACTTTTCTCTTTTAATTCAAACTTTCCCCTTAAAATACAATCTAATCCCACACTTTAGTAAAGGCTAAATTGACACTTGTTTGAGATACCAACTTGTCCCAACACGCTGAAAACAAATCTCAATGTTGGTTTTTCTTGACTTCTTCATTATTCTTTTCTGGTTTTTCATATAAAAGGTTACTTTCTCGACTCCTAATGATTATGTATTGAGTTATTATTGTTTAAACAATTTAATATGTGTATTTCATTACAAAATATATAGAATATATCATGCTTGTATGTAGAGCCTTAAATTAGCCTAAAATCATATTCTAGGGCCTTGTTTTGAAGTAAAATCTAAAGTTAGGCCCCAACCGGAAGTTGAACTTAAATGATTGAAAGCAATACCACTTGTTAAGCATGTTTGTTTGCTTGGAAAGATGGGATTTATGATAAGCGTGTGTACAGTGGATTTTTTAGGATTTCAAATAGGTTATAGCGGTGCAATAATTGAGGAAAAAATTGAACTTTTTCAATTTTTTATTTTTCTTCAACTTTTGTTGTCCCTTACTTTTGTTGGAAACTAATAACTGGATTTTTAGGGACATATGGAAACTAAGGGTGTGAAGAAGATGAAGGCAGCTACTTCAAGAAGAAGAGCAAAGTCTCCCGAGCCTAGTGGTTCAGTGGAGGAGACATTTTGGTGACACGCGAAGTCACGAAAGGATAGACTCGCAAGGCTGCTCAGTCAGCTGCCACTCGGTCGAGGATAAAGTCATCCAGGATGTCACCATTACACACTTCTCCACCTAATGATAATGAGAATGAGGAGGAGACAGAGTCTGACTGTACTCTATAGGTTGCTACTCAGGATCCCTAGTCTGAGGAGGGGTCCCACGATTCATCCAATGAAGTAGAGCAGGAGGAGCCAGCAGCGGTTCCCTAGTCTAAAGATGGTATCGCTACTCATGTACAACAGACAGATTTACCCCAATTTGAGGAGTGTAGAGAGCAGACTACCAACGATGAGTCATGCAGCAAGGACAGAGTCCCGCTCCCACACATACCTCGAATGCACCTCCCGAGAAGGGACATTAGAGATGTTGTGTTGAAGGGATACGGGAGACATATACTATTGATAGTTGTATTTATAAGGACCTAAGCCAATGAGGTACATTTATAAGGAGAGACGGATTAACCTATTGGAGCTAGATCGAGTACCAGTATTATGGGCGACATTTGATAGATATCAGCTAGAGTGGATGACTAGGACACTTGAATCCTATAACCCAGCTATGGTACGAGAATTTATGCAGTCTACAGAGCTACTGTAGTCCGTCATATGCACAGACATCTAGGACTGCTCAGATTTATGAGGCATCCACAGCTTGAGCACATACTGGTTAGAGAGGTCAGAGTTCACATTTTTACAGAGACTATTTGCAAAGTTATCTTTGGCGCAAATTATATTACTCTAGTATCTACAGTTTAGTGCAACCATAGACTAAGGATCACACATAATAGATATATCATGCAGGAGGCTAAGCACTATCGATGGAGGGTTGAGATAGCAAGGTGGATAGCCAGTTATATTTTAACTCTAGGTGGTGTGACCCCATGGATTGAGGGGCATGCTGTAATCAAGAAGATCCTATTGACATTTAAGGCCAAGTTTTGGTTGTTGCTAATTAGATACTGACTAATACCCACTACTTCAGATAATACATTAACGTGAGAGGAAGATACACTGGTTGATTGTATGATTGCCGATTATACTATTGATTTTTCTTCCATCCTCAGGTATGGGTTACATGATAGAGCCTTTGGAGAATTGACTAATCTGCCATTCCCTTATATGATTCAAATGCTATGTGAGGAGGCTAGAGTTCCTGAGATACCATGTGTACACTAAAGTGTACTTGCAATGATGACTGTCTAGACAAGGACTATGAGAGATCTGGCACGTCTAGGCTCTTCTAGAAGATCAGATAGCAAGCAGCAGCACCATGGACCCAGACTAAGGGCCCAATAGTTTCCACAGAGCATGATAAGGCATATTAAGGTGATATGGTTATTAGTATTAATATAAAGATAAGGAAGCAGTGTGAGGCTCCAAACTCCAGTACACAGGATGAGGGAAAACTACTACTTCTTCTTCAGCCCCGGCTTTGACTTCAGAACTAGTAGGTGTACCTTCAGAGCCTACTGGCCCATCTACTACAGCTCCTACTTCAGGTATAATCACTATATCTAGTGAGTTTTTATAGAGATTAGTGGATATCCTAAGGGCCACAAATACTAGAGTGAGGATTGTCAAAACTAAGATGACTACCCTCTATGAGCAGATGAGATCGAGGGTTAGGACTAAATTTGAGCAGGCACAGGCCCAATGGGAGGCTGCCCTGAGTGTTGTATTGTTTGAGTTATATGCTAATTTCTAGACATGGATCAATGAGTTTGAGATATGGGTTACAATCGATCCACAAATTCAGATGCTTTAAATCTAGCCCATATGGGGGAGGAATTTGATATATTACGAGCAGAGGTATGCTCTCTCATAGAGAGCCGTGTTATAGCCACTCCCTTAGTTATACCCTAGGTGGTCTAGATATCTTCTTCGTGCACACTAAGATGGTTTAATTTCTAACAGAGGGTAATGAGGAGGTCCCAGTAATTGGGGCCAAGAGAGGTCACATAAACGACCTACTGGACCCTGATTTGCTAGATGACCAGGCCATTACAAAGGCCAGGCATGATTCTACAGAGTTTGCATTCATCAATAGACAAAGGCATGCATCTATAGCAGCGGGTGCATCATCCAGTAGTGCACCTCCACCACTACCCCCGCTAGCTGATATGCCCTCATCTAGGGATGTTCATGATTTGGCCGCCTAGTGCATCCCAGGTATATTCTCATTTCCCTCTATTTTATTTTAATACATTGAGGATAGTGCATAGTTCTTTGTTGGGGGTGGGCATACCATGCTGCCACGAGTTTTTATTATTGTGCTTCTTTTCCTATCAGCCATGGTATGGTTGTAGAACCAGCATGTCTAGGATAATTTTGTGTTGTATTGAGTTTTATTTCGTATTGTGTCTTGCTTTTGTATAATTAGGAGATTTTAAGTATTTTAGGACAGTAGTGATGTTTTGATTGATTTTTTATACCTGATGTGTCATGGAAACGCAGAACTTTTTATGCTTAAAACCATTAACTTATGTGGGCTACCTGAGTACAACTCGTATGATCAAACAACAAACAAACCAGTGTCTAAGCTTAGAAAGAAGAAAGTCCCAGGTGGAGTCGAGAACAAGACACGAGTCGTAGGATCAAAGTATGACTCATGACCAGAAGTCGTATAAAAAATATAAAGTTAAAGCCATAGGAGAACAAACACTGGAATGGATACAAAAATCCACGGTAAGACTCGTATGATGAGCATACGAGTGGATGGATGAGTCATACCATGCACCGACTTAAATTTACCTTTTTCTATTTTTATTAGGATTTCTTAGTATTTTTGAGATACTATAAATACCTTAGGGTTTCTCCCATTATTTTTGAGATCTTATATTATTGATACTTTGTTCTTAAGATTTTGAGTTTTTATTAAATTAAAGACTTTGAAATTTATTCATCTTATTATTGTGTAATTAATTACTTATTTTCCTTATTAATTATCATGGATTGTTTTATAAACATGAGCGGCTAACTTCCCTTATTAGGGTTGTGGGAACTTGGTGGATTAATTATCTAAGGGAAGTGGGAGATTCATCTATTCTAAAGTAAACTGCATGTATCTTAATCTTCTTCACCATAATTGACCGCAGTGTTACTGTAGATGCTTGGGGATAGCCAGTATTCTCAAACATCCTCACAAGGGAAGTTTGTGATTGAGAAAAGAAGATTAAGATACTAATTAAGAATCATTGTCACCATTTCTATTCGTCCATCTCATCTAATAAAATTGAGACTCAAAAGGTAAAGGGTTGAACTAAAGTCATAGAAAATGAGCAATAAGGCGACACCATGACACTTATAAGGTAAAGAGTGAGATTTATCAAAATATTCACAAAACTATTGATGATACATAGTTTGTCGACTTTGCATGCAGAGCAACAGAATAGGTAGGTTGAACATAAGAAACTCACGGAGTTAGGAAGCCAAGTGGAACACAGTCCTAGTGTTTGTCTTCAATTGTCTACATCTCAAAGCACTCAAGTTTGGTTACTACTTACTAATTACTTCTAAAATCCCCCCTTTACTTTTCTGTATAGCACGTCAATTACATCAAACCAAGAAACTATTTGGCATCTTTCCTGTGGCATCGATCCCAACCTAGTTAGGTTACAATATTTGACATCAACCGCTGCATACTTCTTTTGAGGTTAGTTTTGGGTGACATCAAATTTTAGCATCATTACTAGGGAAGACAGTATTATTGTTGATTGAATTTGGTGAAGTTTGTGAGTTTCATTTTCTATTTTGATTTGTCATATGTCGACGTATGTCAAACACTCAGAGAAGAGGTAGTCCCTTACTCCCTTTTGTTCGAAAGCCAGAAAGAATTCTTCAAACACCACAAAGACTGTTAGAATACACCACAAAGAATTCTTCCTGCTAAGGTTCAAGACCCTCCACCTGTTGATCCAAATATGGCAATCCCACTTGCTCTACTTGATTCTCAAATGTTATAGATATACAGATGTAAAAACTTTTAGAGTGAGAAAACAAGAACCTAAAGAGGCTAGGTTAGGTGAAGAGGCTCAGAGAGAGCAGAATAAAGAACTAGTCAGGCCAAGAAAAGTGGGTGATAGACTTCAGAGAGGCAGAGTTCTAGTAATCCCTACACATCAGCCTCTATAACCATATGAGGAAGACTATGAGGATATGGGATATGTTAAACCAGCTGAGATAGTAGCGACCATTCTTCCACCTCTACCCCTATGTGAAGTTTGATATAACTAGCGCTATAATCCAGCTGCTAAACATAAATGGTCTATTTTAAGGAGCAGTAACTGATGATACAAATCTGTATCTTGCTAACTTTACTAAGATCTTCACATCTTATACAATTCCAGGGATAGACCAAGAAGCTTTGAGGTTGAGGTTGTTTCCATTTTCACTTACTAAAGAAGCATCACTATGGTTGGGGGAACTTTTGAGAGGTTCAATTACTTCTTGGCATGAGTTGCGAAAATAGTTTCTTAATAGATTTTTCCCTCATGCAAGGATATTACAGTTGAAAGATGAAATTTATAACTTTATAAAGTTACCTGCAAAATCTATGTATGAGGCATGGTTTAGATTCAAGAAAAAGTAGTGCATGGTAACTAATCACAAAATCAAAGGGTCAAATTTGTTGGAAATCCTCTACAGATCACTAAATATCAGCTCGAGAGCAATGGTAGATACTATTTCAGGAGGTGCATTTATGCGACATCAGTGGGATTATGCATAAGAGATACTTGATGATATTTCAGTAACCAATAAAGGATGGCAAACGAGAGGTGCTAAATGTGGTGCAGGTGCATATGCTATTTGAGCAGCTGGTGATTATGGAGTAAATAATGACTTGGTCACATAAGAGGTTGCTCAACTTTTGACAGATATTTGGCTTCTTACAAAGAAAATTGCAATAATGGGTGCTGAGAAAGTAAATGTAGTTGGGGCTCAGGTATTTACTTCAAAAACTTTTAAGATGAATCCAAAAAGGAAACAAAGTTTCTTGATTATATGTTGGTATATTTAGGATCCCAGGGGTAAGGAAATCAAGGTTAGAACTATTATAATAATAGATACAGAGATAGAAGTAGAGAGAAAGATGGTGATTGGCATCGAAAAAATGACTATAAGGAGAAGAGTGATAAGTATGTTCCACCTAGGGGTTGTGATTTAGAATTTGGAATAGAGGCACTTTTGTCAAAATTAATCAAAGGACAAGAAAGTCAATAAGTTGTCTTAAAAAGATTAAGGCAAATCCGTCAGGGCTAAATCATAAAGTTGAATCACATACTACAACAATAAAATAGTTAGAGCAACAATTCGGTCAGATGTCATCCACAGTAAATCAGAGATAGCTTGGCACTCTCCCTAGTAATATAGATCAGAATCCAAAGAATGATGCTCATTGCCATGCCATTACCACTCGGAGTGGTAAGACCACTAAAGAGACAGCTATCCTTACTCTAGATGAGCATACAAATAATAATAATCCTATTAATGTAGAGAGCAATAGTAAAGAGAAAAAAGAAAAAATCAAGGTTGAGGAGCCTTTGCTAAAGCCTATTTCAAGATCTCTTTCTTTTTTTCCTCAAAGGCTGAAAAGAAAACAAGAAAAGGGTAAGTATAAAAAAGTTTTGTCTATGTTAAAGGAGTTGTCAGTCAACATACTACTTGTAGAGGCATTGGAGCAAATGCGAGGATGTAAAAAATTCATGAAAGATTTAATCACCAAGAAAAGGTTAGTATGTTATGAGGCAGTCGATAATATTCATCACTGCAGTGCTACAGTTACTAAATTATTGGTAGAGAAGAAGGAGGATCCTAGCGCTTTAACTATTCTTGCACTATTGGATCTTTAAACTTCACTCAAGTATTATATGATATTGAGGCTAGCATCAATCTCATTCCCTTTGTAGTATTCAAACAGCTGGGGTTGGGATCCCCCAAACCAACTACTATGAGGCTAGGTATGCGGATAGGACACTGAAGAAGCCAGTTGGTATTCTATGTGATATACTAGTGAAGGTGGCTTCTTTTATCTTTCCTACTGATTTTGTGATCTTGGACTGCAAAGTGGACTTTCAAGTCCCAATTATTTTGGAAAGACCATTCTTAGGTATAGGTAGAATGTTGATTGATTTGGAGAAAGGACATCTGATGTTGAGACTCAATAATAAACCGATGACATTCAATATATGAAAATCTATAAAGAAGCCAGATGAGTTAAGATTCATATTCATGATTTATGTGTATGATGAAGAGATGGATTCATTCTATGATGTTGACTCAGTGACTATTTGGGATAATGTTGCTGATATTATTCCTATTGAAGAAAGGATAGGTGTTAAAGCTTTGGCAGGTGTCACCATAAACTTTGATAGCGATGGTATTGAAGACTATGATGAGATATTATGTGCACTATATAGAAGCGGTTCATATATGTATGCACTAAAAAATCTTGATTTGGATTTTAAGAATAGAACCACTCGACATGCTTGCCCATCCATTGTGGAGACGCCCATATTAGAGTTAAAGGCCCTCTGTTCTTATTTGTGATATGTATTTTTGGGGGCCGACACCACTTTGCTGGTTATTATTACAGTTGACTTGAGTAAAATAAAAGTAGAAGTTTTATTATCAGTACTACAGAGATTTAAGAAAGCCATAGGTTAGTCCATTGTAGAAATTATGGGTATTCTGCCTGGAAGTTGTACTCATAAAATTCAACTTAAACCAGATTGTATTACAAGTAT
Source organism: Capsicum annuum (assembly GCF_002878395.1). Lineage (NCBI taxonomy): Eukaryota > Viridiplantae > Streptophyta > Magnoliopsida > Solanales > Solanaceae > Capsicum > Capsicum annuum. Next base: position 130,972,362 of record NC_061116.1, on the reverse strand, counting down.
AAAACATCAGCATCGACTTAATCCTCTTATGCAGGAGGTGGTGAAGAAAGAAATAATTAAGTGGTTGGATGTTGGTGTGGTATATCCCATTACTGATAGTAAGTGGGTCTGTCTGGTATAATGTGTTCTGAAGAAAAGCGGCATTACAATTATGACTAATAAGAAGAATGAGTTATTGCCAATACGGCCATTCACTAGATGGACAGTATGCATAGACTACAGAAAATTAAATGCATGGACTCAAAAAGATCACTTTCTTATGCCCTTTATGGACTAGATATTAGATAAACTTGCGGGTAGAGAATGGTATTATTTTATAGATGGGTACTTATGCTACAATTAAATCACTATTGCATCTGAGGACCAAGATAAAATGACCTTCACTTGTCCTTATGGGACCTTCACATTCACACGCATGTCATTCGGGTTATGTAACACTCCTAACATATTTCAAAGATGTATGATGTTAATCCTCTCTGACATAGTAGAAGACACCATCGAAGTATTTATGGATGATTTTTCAGTTGTTGGTGATTCTTTTGATAACTGCTTGGTTCACTTAGCAAAAGCACTTAGAAGGTATGAAGAACGCAACTTGGTGCTTAATTGAGAAAAATATCATTTTATGGTTAAAGAAGGTATAGTTCTTAGACTCAAAAATTCAAAAAGGGGTATTGAGGTAGATAGAGCAAAGATTAAAGTAATTGAGAAATTACCTCCATCAATTTTTGTGAAGGGTGTTCGTAGTTTTTTGTGACATGCTAGATTTTATAGGAATTTCATTAAGGATTTCTCCAAGATAGCCAATCCTCTCTGTAGGCTTCTTGAGAAAGAGGTGAAATTTGAGTTTATGAAATCATGCTTGAAAGCTTTTGAACGACTGCTCCTATTATTGTATCTCTAAACTGGTCCTTGCCTTTTGAAATCATGTGTGACGTAGGTGGTTTAGCCTTAGGGGTTCTACTTGGTCAACAAATACAGAAGATCTTTCATCCTATATACTATGCTAGCAAGGCACTAAATCCTGCTCAGAAGAGCTGCACCACGATGGAACAAGAGTTGTTGGCAGTGGTTTTTTCCTTTGAGAAGTTTAGGTCATATTTGATTAGGACAAAGGTGATTATGCACACTGGTCATGCAGCACTACAATACTTAATGGAAAAAAAATGCAAAGCCTAGACTAATTAGGTGGGACTTTTGTTGCAAGAATTTGATTTTGAGGTCAAAGACAAAAAAAGGCATTGAGAATCAAATTGCAGATCATTTGTCTAGACTAGAGGAGGAAGCTATGCAGAATCTTAAAAATAGGCCCGAGATTGGTGATAGTTTTCCAGATTAATAGTTATTGGCAGCTTTCCAAGATATAATTTCATGGTTTGTAGATTATGCAAATTATCTAGCCAGTGATCTAATCCCAGAAAATCTTTCCTTCCAAAAATAAAAGAAGTTCATGCATGAGGTAAGGAAATTTTTCTGGGATGAACCTTATTTATTTAGGATTTGTGCAGATAGAATTATTTACAGATGCATACCTGAGGTTGAGATGATGAGCATACTTGAGGAGTGTCATTCTTCACTAGTATGGGGTAATCATGGAGGAACCCAAAGAGCCCACAAGATCTTTCAATGTGGATACTATTGGCCAATAATCTTCAAATATGCACATGATTTTCTTATTGTTGTGATCAATTTCAATGACAAGGTAACATCTCTAGACAACATAAACTTTTTATGACTCCTATATTAGAATTGGAATTGTTTGATATATGGGGTGTGGATATCATGGGACCTTTTGCGAGTTTATTTGGCATAAAGTATATACTTGTGGCTGTGGATTATGTTTCAAAATGGGTGAAAGTAGTTGCGCTTCCAACAATGAACATGTAGTGTCACTACATTCTTGAAAAATGAACTCTTTTCTCAATTTGGCATGCCTCATTCTATAATTAGTGATGGAGGGTCACATTTTAGTAATCGTCGATCCAGAGGTCTTCAAGAAAAGTATGGAGTCAAACACAAAGTGAAAACACCTTATCATCCACAGACTAGTGGATAGGTTAAGGTGTCCAATAGAGAAATCAAGTCATCTTGGCAAAGACAGTCAATGCTAATAGGACTGATTGGTCACGAAAGCTATACGATGCATTATGGGCTTACCGCACAACTTTTAAAACCCCCAGTAGTGCTTTACCTTATTATCTAGTGTATGGAAAGGCTTTTTACTTGACCATTGAGCTTGAACATAAAGCACTATAGGCTTTGAAAAAGCTGAATTTTGAATGGCAAGATGCAGGCAAGTCAAGGATGAATAGTTTGAATGAATTGGATGGATTCCAACTCTGAGCGTATCAAAGTTTTGTACTTTACAAAGAAAAGATAAAGTTGCATCATGATCGCAAAATTGAGAAAAGAATCTTTGAAAAAGGTAACCATATATTGGTCTATAACTCAAGGCTTCACTTATTTCCAGGTAAGTTGAAGTCTAAATGGTATGGTCCCTTGACTGTGTTAAGAGTGTTCCCATATTGTTCTTTAGAATTTAAGAGGGATGGTGAATCCCCATTCAAGGTGAATGGTCAAAGAGTAAAGCTTATATGGGTAACACTAAGGAAATCAATGTGGTTTTTTAAATTAACCTTGGTGAAGTTTAAGTAACCAAGGTCATTACATCATGCCGTAATATTGAATCAAGAGTTGTATTGAAGGCAACCCATGTTTTTTAACTTATTTAGTTATAGGTTAATATGTTTGTTCAATGTGCATGACTAAAGATTGCAGAAAATATCTACAAAATTTAAAATAGTTTGGTCATACAGACTTTTTACGAGTCATATCTAGACGGTATGACTCATGAATACGAGTAGTTAGACCTGAAAGAAAAATTAGAATTAGGTAAAAGTTTTTGGAATGGATACGATTCTCAGAACGAGTCATACCCTCTAGATACGTCTTGTCAGATTGAGTCGCATCACTCCAGAACCCAGGATACGTTCTAAGTCTATACAAGTTAAAGAAACAACCCATAAGCCTGGGTACGAGTCATACACATGAATCGTACCCAAACTTACCAGGTCAGGGTTGTGGGTCAACCCGACCTAGAGAAGTGATTCAAAAAGAAATAGGGTACCCGATGAGCACCCAATATCAAAAATTTGTACCCACCTCTATTTTTGCCCGAATTTCAACCTTTCAACCATGAAATCACTTGAAAACAATTTAAATTAACTACCAACATGTTCATATTCCTCACCTTGCTTAAGTTAAGCACGAATTTGGGGGAGAGGGGAGTGAAATCGAGCAACTTAGTCTTCCACTTAAACCAAGTAAGTTTTGAACTCAATCTCTTTACATTTTAAGTCGGAATGGTAAATGTGAAATACCTTGAACATTATTTGGGCTGAATTTACATTTGTGTTGAATATTGATATCCTAATTCTTAGGTTTAGGTTTAAATTGGGAATTCGGGGTAAAGGTTGTTTTGGATATTGATATTATGTATTTTTTAGACTTAATTTGAGTAATATTGTTATATAAATTAATATGTATTTTGGGAAATTTGATTTGGAGTCAAACTTTAAATTTGGACTTCTATGTTGTAGTAGATAAGAAACTCCTTACGATTTGTGCCCACTATTAATGGAGTCATAATGGGACTCGTACCCACTGACAACAAAGAAGTTTAACAAGGTTAAAGTTCTAGAATGGATACAACTTGCCTAAATGAGTCTACCAAATCCATATGACTCATACACTTAAAGTCGTACCAACCTGGGAGTAATAATATTTTATAAAATATTTCTAATTTGTTTACGACTATTGGTAATGAGTCGTACCTTATCGGTACAACTGGTTAGGAGGATTCGTAAGAAGACCAGTGAACAATTGCATCTGCACTGAGTAGCTTACGACTCGATTATATGAGTCATATCATATTGATACGACTGGTACCCTCTAATCTTACCCAAGACAGAACTTGCACACTAAACTTTGTTTATTATTTTTTTCTTTCTTTTCTTTATTTACTTGCTAATGGTGGTGTCCTTATAGGTACCATTCCTACTAAGAACACATCAGTTGCTAAGCAAGTGTCCAGAAAGGGCAACAAGAAGGCACCGGCTACTAGTTTGGAATCAACTAGTTTGGAGTTTACTGTGTCATCTGACAGTAGCAGTTACCTATACAAAGGCCCAACAAAGGGCAAGGGTTCTTTGAAAGGACAAAAAGCTAACAAGGGAAAAAATGTTGCACCCTCAGAGGAACACCGCAACGAGGTTCAAGAAGAAAGAACCCAACTATCTCTTCTCCTCATATACCACCACCCTTTGAAGCTAATAATGATGCTGAATCGAGTTTGGTGGAAGCTAGTTCTGAGAATTTACATGGTACAGAAGAGGTTTATGACACCTAATTGATTGACAGGACCTTCTACTGGTACTTACCACTACTTCGGTGCCCATCATTGAATGATAGGGGTACCCCGGCATGCAGGAGGCTTTTAATGATGGGTTGCGCAGACTCTGTGATGGAAATATAGATGTGTCTTATATCTGGAAAGGAGACTGACTACTATTAGGATGTCGGAGATACCCAGGTTTGAGGTTCACTTCAAGTAATATGGCTTTGAATGGATGACAAAAGCACCCAGGAAATACAGTGAACTATTGGTGCGAAAATTTTATGTTGTATACTAGGGTGAATTGAAGAGACAATATCCATAAGGTCAATTGTGGAAAGGTGGTGAACCTATTACTTCACTTACTATTCAGGGAGTACGGGTAGACATTTTCCCATATACTAATGGTCATTTTTTATACAAACTGGAATATCAACTTTCGGTAAACACTAGGGAGATAGACTATCGGATGGAAGAAATGAGAAAGATAACTATGAGGACATTGGGTTTGAAGGAAAAGATGTATTTATTTAGATAGATTTTGGAGCAAATAGTTTTGAATGGACAGAATCTAGTATGGGTAGTGGGTGGCTTGGGTGTCACCTCATAGAAGATTGAGAAAAATACTGTCAACTTTGAGGGTAAAGCATGGTAGACATTGTCCCGACACTGGCTTTGTCCCACCAAGGAATATAATGTTCTGAGATAAGTTTGGGAAGCTATGATAGCTAGATTCATAGCCGTTTATGAGTTTGATGTAGCAGAATTCTTAGCTCGGGAGATGAGAGACCGAACGGTAAGAAGTAAAAAGTCTTTATTAGCATGCCCATGCATGATCACATAGTTGTGCCCGGCTTGAGGAGTACAAGAAACCCCCAGTATCAACGAGATATAGAGGCCACGAACACCACTAACCTAGGTCTAATAATCAACACAGCCAACCCTTTGGCCTGGAAAGCAAGGCAAGCTGCAGATTTGAAGGATGATATATTCCGGTAGAGCGTTCAGGCAAAGACTGCTGAGGCTACTGAGACTATACAAACTTACACAGTGGATACTTTTAGTGCTCCATCTCCGGTATAGTCTGTACCACATAGGCCATGAGGTATGACTTCTAGACTCATTATAATTTTGTAGGATATAAGAATCGAGGCCATAACAATACTGGCCACACAGAAGGCTAAGGTCGGTCACATAGAAGGGGGCGTGAAGCCCTAACATGACACATAGTTAGTAAACTAGGACAGATGGGTCTAGGACATACTTGATGCATTTAAGTGGAGGATTACTCAATAGTTGAGTAGTGGCCAGATGCTTGATATTGCTGCGATCAAGTTTGAAGTTGCTAAAATTAAAAAGATGGTTCTAGAGCTATATGATAGACCAATAATTTTAGAGCCCATGATTGAGGCAATCGTACCTACAGTTCATATTCCTAACATTTGGTCTATCTCGAACCCAATAGAGGTACCAGTTATGCAGACCCAATAACAAAAGAGAGAGAGAGAAAATGAGAAAGCATAAAGAAAAAGAGGCTGATAAGAAACCCAAGAAAAAAAGCATACAAGATTGTAATACCCCGCATGTTTCTAAACTAGGAAGTGAATAACTGTTCCTACATATGAAATCTCCTATCCTGTGATTCATACTTGAGTACATGACTTACAATGAATATCCTAGTGATAGGATAGCTTATGATACATTAAGCATGTTCATATGAGTCACTTAAGGTAATACAAGCTAAGAGTTTTTGAATTCATCAAGTTTTAGTGTTTGATTTTTCAAGGGTCATCTTTGAATGAGTATAACTCGATGTTTATGTGGTATTTTGACTGATTTAGACCCACCAAATTGTATAGAATCGAATTAGATTTCCAACGATACCAATTTCGTCTTAATCCAATACCCGAGGGAAAAGTTATGCCCATTTTTGTGAGAGACAGTAAGGATAGGCGATTGGTTAGGCGCCGCCCAACCAAACATAGGTGATTGGTTAGGCGCCGCCCAACCTAGCTTAGGCAATCACTTTGGCGCCGCCTAAGTCAGTTCCAGGTGCCAAAAACACTCCGTTTTGAGTTATTTTAAGGGTAATTAACTCTTTTAACACTCCTTACACATCCCTAAACTTAACCCTACGAAATATATAGCTTCTAAACATATTACAACCCTATTATCATCTCAAATCTCATCATCCAAAAGTACTAAAAGAGAAAAATAACTAGGGTTGCATAACAAAGCTTGAAGATCCAATTTGAAGGAAATTCCTCCATCAATCATTAAGAATCTTCCTTCTAAAGTATGCGTGAGTTGATTCATGGACTCCTTTCGTCCATGAAGCTCAAGAACCATATTCTAAATTTTGTATCATGATGTTTATGTTGTTGGTGGTTAATGTTCATGTGGTTAGAGTTTGATGATGCCTAAGATGGGATCTTTGTATATTTATTATGAGGATATGGTGGTATTTAACGTATAAATATGTGAAATTGGTGGTTGAATATTTGTAATCTTGATGAATCCAGCTATGCCTAAGATGTGCATGTAAGGTGTTTGTGAAAATACCTAAGGGAATAGAAATCATGCTTTTATGACATAATAAGTCCTAAATGACTATTCCATGTTTTAAGTTTATGTTCAACGTGATCCCCGTGCTATTGTCTTGAATTGAAGAAGTTGTACGAGATACTAATGATATTGTTGCGATATGGAATGACGATGTTATTGAAGCCTTGCAAGTATATACATGTTGTGTGCATTCCCGATCATGTGATAGTTTGTTGAAAACCATTCTTATTATGAAATCCTTACTTATGATATTGTGAATTGTGGACTCAAATCTTATGATCAAGTCATATCATGTGTGTCAGTTTCCTCCTATCGAGTCCTGGGGGTACTTGTACCCAAAAACTATAGCTGTATGCCTAGAGCCATGTTATGTTTCCCGATATCCGAACTCAAGCTATGATTCCATAGACTTCAGTTAGTCATGTGACTCAGGAAAACCTCATGATCTTAGTCAGTTATCAGATATCAATAACATTCTGTCAGTCAACAAAATTCAGTAAGATTAAGTCATGCATAGTCAGTTATTCATGTCTAGTCCTTTCAGATGGGAATAGAGGTTAGCACCGAGTGAACCCAAGGATGGGAACTCACCCGCCAGTTCAAGGTGTGATTCTTAGTAGTTATCCTTGTGTTCCAGAACTACTTAGCCAGCGTAGGTTAAGATATCTTAACCCGTCAGATTAGGGTTGATGGGGTGGCTTAACCCATCAGTTTAGGGTTCCCACCGTTCTCATTGAGTACCCGCCAGCTAAGGGCCACTCATAGGCTATCCTTACCCGTGGCACGGTATTGACACCCCTCCAGCCGAGGCAGAGATTAGACCCCAACTTAGCCATAATGGCATACATGGGGCATGTTTGTTAAACACTACTTCCCACAGTTTCAGTATCAATCTCCATAAAAGAACTCAGGGTGTTCTTCAGATTTTAGTATATACAGGACTGTCAAATACAGTCATCCATGTTATCAGTTTCAGTATCAGTCATAACAGTTATCAGTAAACCATGTATTAGCTTACAGGTCATGCTATCACGTATTCACGGTCCCAGTTTCTATATATATGTGTTTGCACTCCCACGTTCATATTAGTCAGTCAGTGTTGTTCATGCATGAAACCCTTTATGTTTAGCCTACCTTCCTCGTATACTCAGTACTCTAATTGTACTGACGTATTTGCGCTATAGTGCTTTCTTTACATGTTACACCATAGTTTTCGAGACACGAACTCCAGCCCAACAATAGCGGTAGCATTCCAATCGTAGAGACACAGTGAGTCCTTATTAATTCGAGGACAATATGATTTGAGACATTTATTTATTTCTTCAGTTCAGTTTTATAGAGTTAGTTGGAGACATGTTCTTTCAAATCCTTATTCAGATAATTTAGAGGCTTTTAGATATACATTCAGATTTACATTCAGACTTAGCTTTCAGATTGAGTTGTTTTGGGTATTTTTACCCACATGATTGTATTCAGTTGAACCTTATGGCCTTACAGTTCTATGTATTTCGTATTACTATATCATGATTTGCAGTATACAGGTACAGATATCAGTCATGGGTTAACTTGTGGTCCCTCGGGGTCATGAGCACCGTGTATCATTCCAGTTCAGCGAATCAGGGTGTTACAAACTTGGTATCAGAGCCTAAGGTTCAATAGAGTCCTAGAAAGTCTGAAAGCTACATCTAGTAGAGTCTTGTACATGGGTGTGTTGTGCGCCACATTTATGTGTAGGAGGCTATAAGATATTTTAGGAACAGTCCCCTTTCTTCATTATTCATGTCATGATAGTGAGCATAATCACAAGTTAAACTATCAGTCTAATCCATTCTTCTCTTATTCCAGACCATGGCCCCAAAGAAAAGAAACCAGCCAGCTCCTCAGCCCAAAGATCCTTTGGGAAAATATGTTTCCCATGTGGAGTTTAGAGCCGCATTTACCAGACTTGCTCAGTCCATGGCTGCACAGAATGAATGGGCACCAGTCATTCCGGCCAATCCAGTGGCTAATCCCAAAGCAGTTAGGGTTTGGGACGTTACTCGGATGAACCCTCCATCTTTTCATGGGTCTAAGTCTGATGAGGACCCTTAGGAGTTCATTGACCAAGTCCAGAAGGTCATTGACATCATGGATGTTACTTCTATTATGAGTGTTGAGTTAGCTGCCTACCAGTTACAGGATGTTGCTCATGATTGGTACAAACAGTGGAAGTTTGAGAGGTTAGATGATACAGGCCCTATCGAGTGGGAGGAATTTGTCATGGCCTTCTTAGACAGATTCTTTCCCCAAGAGCTGAGAAAAGCCAAAGTTCTTGAGTTCATCAACCTCAGGTAGGGGAATATAATGGATAGGGAGTATTCTCTCAGATTTACTCAACTAGCCAGGTATGCTCCTCTTGTGGTTGCAGACAATATAGCTAAGATGAGAAAGTTCATGTCATGGATCAAAGATAGCATGGTAAATAAGTGTAGGTCTGCAATGTTGATTGGTGATATGACCTTATCCAGACTCATGACCCATGCCCAGCAAGTAGAAGAGTAAAAGTTTAAGACAAGGGAGAGGCAGAACAAGAGAGAAAGGTCAGGTAACTTCAACTTTGCTTACCCCAAGTCAGATAGAGAAAACCGTTTATATTTTCACTCCAAGTCAGCCATTCTAGCTCCTTTCTCTGCCAGCGCTCCCGTGCCGAAGTCCAGAGACGGCAATAGAGACAAAGTGCCAGGCTCTAAATCTCAGGGTAGTGTTAGCAGTGCCCAAACAAATTCCCTTTGTTAGACTTGTGGTAAGAACCATAAGGGCATTTGCAGAGCCGATAGTGATGTCTATTTTGGTTGTGGCAAGCCAGGCCACAGGATTAGGGAGTGTCTGTAGTCAAGTCTTCAGGGTCAGTAAAATCATTCTATAGCTCAGTCTAGTCGTCGAAACCAGCAGGGTGCTATTTCCAGTGCTACAAGTGGGCAATGCCCAAACAGACTCTATGCTCTTCAGTCCCGGTAGGATCAAGAAAATTCTCCTGATATCGTTACTGGTATGTTATAGATTTTTCATATTCATGTTTATGCTTTCCAAGACCCAGGTGAATCTTTGTATTTGTTACTCCATACATAGCAGGCGATTTTAGAATCAGTAATGAAGTCCTAAAAGAGCCCTTCTCAGTCTCTACCCCAGTGGGTAAAACCATCATAGCCCAGTGGGTATATAGGAACTGTCCGGTTATGATATCTCAGAAATCCACATTAGCATATTTAGTAGAGTTAGAGATGACTAATTTTGATGTCATTCTCCGCATGGATTAGCTTTATTCTTGCTATGCCACAGTCGACTACAGAAATAGGATAGTTCAGTTTCAGTTCCCGAAAGAGCCCATCCTAGAGTGGAAGGGTAGCATTTCAGCGTTCAGGGGTTAATTTGTTTCCTACCTTTGAGCAAGGAAAATGATTTCTAAGGAGTGTGTGTATCATCTCGTTCATGTTAAAGATCCCAGTTATGAATATCCCAAACTCAAAATAGTTCCTGTTGTTAATGAATAGTCAAATGTCTTTCTCGAAGATCTTCCAAGCATTTCTCCCGAAAGGGAAATAGACTTCGGCATAGACCTTCTTCCGGATACTCAACCTATTTCTATTCCGCCATACAAAATGGCACCAGCAGAACTCAAGGAACTGAAAGATCAGTTGAAGGATCTCTTAGATAAGGGATTTATCAGACCCAGCATTTCCTCATAGGGTGAGCCAGTATTATTCGTGTGCAAAAAAGACGGTTCTCTCAGGATGTGTATTGATTACTGTTAACTCAACAAGGTCACGGTCAAGAATAGATATCCTCTTTCCAGGATTGATGATCTATTCGACCAACTTTAGGGTGCCAGTTACTTCTCCAAGATAGACCTCAGATCAGACTATCATCAGCTCAGAGTTAGAGAATGTGATATTCCAAAGACAGCTTTCCGTACTCGGTATGGTCACTTCGAATTTTTAGTCATGTCATTTGGTCTTACCAATGCCCCTGTAGCTTTTATGGATTTGATGAATCGTGTGTTCAAGAAGTACTAGGACATGTTTGTTATAGTCTTTATAGATGATATTCTGATTTATTCTCGCACAGAGCGTGATCATGCAGACCATCTCAGGATTGTTCTTCAGACTTTAGGGGATCACCAGTTATTCGCTAAGTTCAGCAAGTGCAAATTTTGGCTAAGATCAGTAGCATTCCTTGGCCATATTATTTTCGGTGATGGCAATAGAGTAGATCCACAGAAAATGAAGGCAGTAAGAAACTGGCCCAGACTTGTATCTCCATCAGATATTAGGATTTTCTTGGGTTTGACTGGCTATTACAGATGATTTGTTGAGGGATTTTCTTCTATTGAATCTCCCATGTCCAAATTGACTCAGAAAAAGATTAAGTTTCAGTGGTCAAATTTATACAAAAAGAGTTTTCAAGAGTTGAAGACTCAACTCACCTCAACTTCAGTTCTAGCTATTCCAGATAGTTCAGATGGTTTTGTAGTCTATTGTGATGCATCCAGAGTGGGTTTAGGTTGTGTCCTCATGCAGCATGGTAAGGTCATAGCCTACACCTCTAGACAGTTAAAGACACATGAGAAGAATTATCCTACTCATGATCTTGAGTTAGCAGCGGTAGTTTTTGCCTTGAAGATTTGGAGGTATTATCTCTATAGAGTTCGTGTAGAGGTCTTCACAGACTATAAAAGCCTCCCCTATGTCTTTTCCCAGAAAGATCTCAATCTTCGCCAGAGAAGGTGGTTAGATCTCTTGAAGGATTATAACATGAGTGTTTTTATCATCTGGGCAAGGCCAATATTGTGGCCGACTCTCTCAGTCGACTCTCCATGGGTAGTATTTCTCACGTTGAGGATAGTAAGAAAAAGATGGCTCAGGAGGTCTATCAGCTTGCCAGACTAGGCGTTCACTTAGTCAATTCTTCAGAGGGTGGTCTATGTGTTCATAGTAGTTCAGAGTCATCTCTAGTTTTTTAGGTGAAAGAGAAACAAGACAGGGATCCTATCCTTGTCAAGCTCAAAGAGTCAATTCAAAAGTAGAAAGTCGAGGTTTTCTCCCAAGGGGGAGATGGTGTTCTTCGTTGTCAGGGTCGTCTATGTGTTCCAGGTGTAGATGAATTGAGGTAGCGAATTCTTGCAAAAACGCATGGTGCGCAATACTCTATTCATCCAGGGACCACTAAGATATACCGCGACATACGGGAGATCTATTGGTGGAGTTGGATAAAGAGAGATATTATAGAGTTTGTGGCTAAGTGCTCTACATATCAGCAGGTTAAGATAGAGCATCAAAAACCTAATGGTTCCATGCAAGAGTTCACCATTCCTACTTGGAAGTGGGAAGAAGTTAACACGGACTTCGTGATTGGTTTGCCTTGAACTCGTCATCAGCATGATCAGTCTAGGTTATTATAGATAGAATGACCAAGTCAGCTCATTTCCTTCCTGTTCGTACTTCTTATTCCGCCGAGGACTATGCCAAACTTTATATCAAGGAGTTAGTCAGGTTACACGGTGTTCCACTATCTATTATCTCAGGTAGAGGTACCCAGTTTACTTCTCACTTTTGGAAAGCATTCCAAAAGGGTCTCGGTACCCAAGTCCATCTCAGCACAGCATTTTATCCTCGGACAGATGGTCAAGCAGAGAGGACCATTCAGACTCTTGAAGATATGCGAAGGGCGTGTGCAATTGACTTCAAGGGAAGTTGGGACAACTACTTGTCTTTGATTGAGTTTGCATATAACAATAGCTATCATTCTAGTATTCAGATGGCTCCATTCGAAGATATCTATGGTAGGAGATGTAGATCTATGATTGGTTGGTTCAAAGTTAGTGAGGCCTCAATCATAGGTCCTGACTTAGTATTCCATGCCTTAGAGAAAGTTCAGTTGATCAGAGAGGGACTACGGGCTGCTTAGAGCCAATAGAAGTCCTATGTAGATATTTGTAGAAAGGATCTCAAGTTCGAGGTCAATGACTATGTCTATATGAAGATCTCTCCCATGAAGGGAGTGAAGAGGTTTGGCAAGAAAGGGAAACTCGATCCCCGGTATGTCGGTCCCTTCAGAATTCTTTGTCGCTTCGGCAAAGTAGCTTATGAGCTTGAGTTGCCTTCAGATCTAGCCTCAGTCCATCCAGTCTTCCATGTCTCTTTGCTAAAGAAGTGCATAGGTGACCCAACAGTTGTTGTCCCTATTCAGAGCATCGACATTCAGAATAGCCTCTCCTATGAAAAGATTCCAGTCAAAATCTTAGATTATCAGACTCCTAAATTGAGGAACAAAGAAATCCCTATAGTCAAGGTTCTTTGGCGAAATCAGTCTCATGAGGGAGCTACTTGGGAAGCAGAAGTAGATATACGTACCAAGTATCCTTACCTCTTCCCCGCCAATTTAGATCAAGCTCTAGGTAACAGTTCTCTTTAATCTTATTCAGTTTCACGTTCTTGTTTCTAGTATAAACTTGGTACCTATTACCATTTCATACTTAGTCATGCATTCATAGGTCAGTAGTTCGTGCATCAGATATGCACGAGTTCAGTATGTTTAGCATGTTAGTCATGAGATCAAGTTTCAGTTCTTCATGTTCAGTTTAGGTTCTATTGTCTTGTATCCCTTCTCAGTAAATTCTTATTCGAGGACGAATGTTCTCAAGGGGGAGATATTGTAATACCCCACATGTTTTTAAGCTAGGAAGTGAATAAGTATTCCTACGTATGAAATCTCCTATCTTGTGATTCATACTTGAGTACATGACTTATAATGAATATCCTAGTGATAGGATAGCTTATGATGCATTAAGCATGTTCATATGAGTCACTTAAGGTAATACAAGCTAAGAGTTTTTGAATTCATCAAGTTTTAGTGTTCGATTTTGCAAGGGTCATCTTTGAATTAGTATAAGTCGATGTTAATATGGTATTTTGGCTGATTTAGACCCACCAAATTGTAGAGAATTGAATTAGATTTCCAACGATACAAATTTCGTCTTAATCCAATACCCGAGCGAAAAGTTATGCCCATTTTTGTGAGAGACAGTAAGGATAGGCGATTGGTTAGGCGCCGCCCAACCAAACATAGGCGATTGGTTAGGCGCCGCCCAACCTAGCTTAGGCAATCACTTGGATACCGCCTAAGTCTGTTCCAAGTGCCAAAAACACTCCGTTTTGACTTATTTTAAGGGTAATTAACTCTTTTAACACTCCTTACACGTCCCTAAAATTAACCCTACAAAATATATAGCTTCTAAACATATTACAACCCTATTATCATCTCAAATCTCATCATCCAAGAGCACTAAAAGAGAAAAACAATTAGGGCTACGTAACAAAGCGTGAAGATCCGATTTCAAGGAAATTCCTCCATCAATCATTAAGAATCTTCCTTCTTAGGTATGCGTGAGTTGATTCATGGACTCCTTTCGTCCATGAAGCTCAAGAACCATATTCTAAATTTTGTATCATGATTTTTATGTTGTTGGCAGTTGATATTCATGTGGTTGGAGTTTGATGATGCCTCATATGGGATCTTTGTATGTTTATTGTGAGGATATGGTGGTATTTAACGTATAAATATGTGAAATTGGTGGTTGAATATTTGTAATCTTGATGAATCCACCTATGCCTAAGATGTTCATGTAAGGTGTTTGTGAAAATACCTAAGGGAATAGAAATCATGCTTTTATGACATAATAAGTCCTAAATGACTTCCATGTTCTAAGTTTATGTTCAACGTGATCCCCGTGCTATTGTCTTGAATTGAAGAAGTTGTATGAGATGCTCATGATATTGTTGCGATATGGAATGACCATGTTATTAAACCCATGCAAGTATGTACATGTTTTGTGCAATCCCGATCATGTGATAGTTTGTGGAGAATCATTCTTATTATGAAAGCCTTACTTATGATATTGTGAATTGTGGACTCAAATCTTGTGATCAAGTCATGCCATGTGTGTCAGTTTTATCCTATCGAGTCCTGGGGGTACTTGTACCCAAAAACTATAGCTGTGTGCCTAGATCCATGTCATATTTCACGATATCTGAACTCAAGTTATGAATTCCATAGACTTCAGTTAGTCATGTGACTCAAGAAAACCTCATGATCTTAGTCAGTTGTTAGATATCAGTAACATTCCGCCAGTCAATGGAATTCAGTAAGATTAAGTTATACATAGTCAGTTATTCATGTCCAGTCCCTCCAGATGGGAGTAGAGGTTAGCACCGAGTGAACCCAAGGATGGGAACTCACCCGCCAGTTCAGGGTGTGATTCTTAGTAGTCATCCTTGTGTTCCAGAACTACGTAGCCAGCGTAGGTTAAGACATCTTAACCTATCAGATTAGAGTTGATGGGGTGGATTAACCCGTCAGTTTAAGGTTCCCAGTGTTCTTATTGAGTACCCGCCAGCTAAGGGTCACTCACAGGCTGTCCTTACCTGTGGCACGGTATTGACACCCCTCCAGTTGGGGTAGAGATTGGACCCTAGCTTAACCATAACGGCATACATGGGGCATGTCGGTTAAACACTACTTCCCACAGTTTCAGTATCAGTCTCAATAAAAGGACTGTCAGATACAGTCGTCCATGTTATCAGTTTTAGTATCAGTCATGACAGTTATCAGTAAACCATGTATTAGCTTACAAGTCATGCTATCACGTATTCACGATCCCAGTTTCTATATATGTGTGTTTGCACTCCCACGTTCATATTAGTCAGTCAGTGTTGTTCATGCATGAAACCCTTTATATTCATCCTACCTTCCTCGTATACTCAGTACTCCAGTTGTACTGACACATTTGCACTATGGTGCTTTCTTTTCATGTTACACCATAGGTTCCGAGATAAGAACTCCAGCCCAGCAGTAGCGGTAGTATTCCTGTCACAGAGACACAGTGAGTCCTCATTGATTTGAGGACAATATGATTTGATACATTTATTTATTTCTTCAGTTTAGTTTTATGGAATTAGTTAGAGACATGTTCCTTCAACTCCTTATTCAGATAGTTTAGAGGCTTTCAGATTTACGTTCAGACTTAGCTTTCAGATTGAGTTGTTTTAGGTATTTTCACCCACATAATTGTATTCAGTTGAACCTTATGGACTTACAGTTCTATGTATTCAGCATTATTATATCATGATTTGCAGTATACAGGTACAAATATCAGTCATGGGTTAGCTTGTGGTCCCTCGGGGTCATGAGCACCGTGTAGCATTCCGGTTTAGCGAATCGGGGTATTACAAAGATGAGTTAGACCAGCAGACACGGGTCCATAAGTTAGCTACTAGAGCCAGTGGTTTGAGACCACTAGTTATTAATACTGAGGGGGACAGTGTTCTGCCCCCGACTATGGTTGCCGTTTCAGTCTCGGATGAGGAAAGTGGGACCTGGTCCTACGGCCCATATGCGGATGTTATTGAGCTGGTACCTTGAGCACCCAGGTGTGACCTTTCATCCTTTCATTACATTATTTTTTTAGCACTGGGGACAGTGCAAGAATTTTTAGATGGGGGTAAGGGTATATCTGATTTTGAATATCTAGGAGTAGTTAAAAAAATTAAGTTTCTAAAAGACTGTTATAAATTACAGGTTCGATGCTGACAAGGTGATAAAATAATGAGAAAATTGACACTTATGGCAGAGGACTAACTAATTTTTTATGGATTCAGTATTGATGTTGAAGGATTTTTAACTTTGAATATTAATGAATTGTGGTTTTGAATTGATTTATGATTTTAGAAACATAACTTGTGGATTTGAAATGATTATTTTGAAAGTATTTGTGTTTAATTAAATGGTTTTGAAAATTTGAGACCCCTTCTAAATTTTTGTTAACTGTGTGATGAGTGTATGTGAAATCGTTGTGATTCTAATAATAGTATTAGTATTAGGGATAAAACCATTAGGGTAAATAGTTTCATAACTAGCTAAGTAGTACTTAGCAATGCAACCCTGTGCGAGAGTGTGTGAGGTATTACTGAGTTACCGGTGTAGAGAAATCTAGAACTTGCCTGGTTACTTTTACTTAGGTCTAGGATAGTCAAGTAGGAGATGATTATAAGCCCTTTTTGTTGTAAGTCCGCTTGGGCCTAAATGTCAAACCAAATAAGCAAGAATTTCTTTGATCCAAATACTTGAGCCTTAAGTAACCATTTTTTGTTTAATATAATGATTTCACCTTCCCATTTCTAGAATGAACCAATTTTTGGACCTGTTCCATCTTGGATACTGTGCACCTTAACTCAGGAAAATTACCTAAGTTGAGGCTATTATAGAAGTGCCTAGGAAAAATGAGAATAAAAAAAGAAGTGTAGAAAGAAAAAAGAAAGAGGACAGGTATGGTAAGAGTAAAAGGAAACAAAAGAGAAAGAAAAAGAAAAAAATAAAGTGAGAAAACCGTACCTGGACTAAGTTTGAATGTACTTTAAAAGTTAAAAGGGAGACATAAGGGTGAAAATAAAGTTAATGAAAAAAGTGAAAAATAAGTGGACCCTAAAAAAATGTGTAGTGTCAAGGAGGCATAGTCACTAAAATAGATCCCAAAAGATACCATACCAACCCCTAACCTACGTTACAAGCCGAAGAAAGTCCTTTAGTGATCCTACTTTGACGATCCAAAAACTTAGGAAAAGAGCATATGGGCAAGCCTATGGTATTTTGTATACACCGGTAATACTTCTTTATAAGCGAGAGTGTTGTTTATTATATCCCTAAATTTAGTGATTGATCTTAGCTGAGTGAATGGGATTTCTTTGACTGTGAGTACACATGGGGTGTTTCTAGGTTGTTAGCTTGTTTGGTTAATATGGCTTGAGTTGAAGCCCGATTGACTGTAACTAATATAATGCCATCATCGAATTCCTTTGTGTTTTTTCGTGTGCTAAAATGTTATACACAATTTGATTTTTGAAAAGTGAGATTAGGAGAGGGAAATAATGTATGAGAAAATTGAATTCAAAATCACTGCCATGGGTAGCTTATGATCTTTTGTTTAAGAATCGTGCTGAGTTATAGAGTTTAATGTTGTTTGCATGAGGACACAAAAAAGTCAAATTTAAGGGTATTGATGTGTCATGGAAACACAACTCTTTCGATGCTTAAAACTATGAACTATACGAGTACTTAGGTTGTTTTAGTGGATATTATGCATTTTTGTGTTTATTTCAGGTAAAATAGGTCTCCAATATTGTTGGGTTGAAAATAGAAGAAAAAGACCTAAAAAGACAAAGACTAATCAAGATATGAGTCACCTCACAAGTCATCAATATACCATACGACTCGTAACCACAACAGAAGTAAAGACCCAATCAAAAGACTAAGTGAAGAAAAGATACAACTCAGTCATACGAGTCATATATTGAGGATATGGGTTGTGAACAGGATTCGTAAGCATAATAGTGTCCATAGCTATAATCTAGAGTTAAAGTCTCAGAATTATACAAGTCGGAAGTCTGAGTATGACTCATATGATCAAACCGTAAGAAGACCAGTGTTCGAGCTTAGAAAGAGGAAGTCCCAAGTGGATACAAGAACAAGACACGAGTCGTATGATCAGGGTACGACTCATGAGCAGAAGAGCAGAAGTCATAAGAAGAATAGAAAGTTGAAGCCCTGGGAGACCAGACACTGAATGGACATGAAAAGTCATGGTATGACTTGTATGATGAGCATACGAGTGGATGGATGAGTCATAACATACGTCAACTAAAATTTACCTTTTTTTCATTTTTATTAGGATTTCTTAGTATTTTTGAGATACTATAAATACCCTAGGGTTTATCTTTTATTTGTTACACACTTTGATATTCTTTGACATACTTTAGCATTATTTTACATTATTGATACTTTGTTCTTAATATTTTAGTTTTTTATTAAACTAAAGACTTCGGATTTTATTCATCTCATTGTTGTGCAATTAATTACATGCTTTCTTTATTGATTATCATGGATTATTGCATGAACATGAGCAGCTAAATTCCCTTACTAGGGTTGTGGGAACCCTGGTGGATTAACTACACAAAGAAAGTGGGAGATTTATCTATTCTAAAGTAAACTGTATGTATTTTAATCTTCTTCACCATAATTGACCTCTGAGCTACTACAAAAGCTTGGCGATAGCCTGTATTCGTAAACATGCTTACAAGGGAAGTTTGTGATTGGGAAAAGAAGATTAAGACAGTAATTTGGAATCACTGTCACCATTGCTATTCGGCAATCTCATCTAATCAACTCGAGACTCAAAAGATAAAAGGTTGAACTGAAGTCATAGACAAGGAGCAATAAGGATACACCCTGCGTCTCACATGGTAAAGGGTGAGATTTATCAATATGTTCACAAGACTGTTGATGATACATATTTTGTCGACTTTGCATGCTGAACAGCAGAATAGGTGGATTGAACACAAGAAACTTACAGAGTAAGGAAGCCAGGGGGAACACAATCCTAGTATTTTTCTTCGATTGTCTACAACTCAAAGCACTCAAGTTTGGTTACAACTTACTGATTACTTAAAAAATCCCCCCTTTAATTTTTTGTATTGCTCGTGAATTACATCAAACCAAGCAACTATCAGCATCTTCCCTATAGGATCGACCCCAACCTATTTAGGCTACTATATTTGACATCGACTACAGCATACTTCTTTAGAGGTTAGTTTTGGGCGACATCAATACCCCTTTAAAATTTATGTTTTAGAACTGTGTGAATGTATATATGTGTGAACATTATCAATCTTGTTATGGCATTAGAATTAGGTATATGATAATCACTTGCAAATAATTGCAGGAACTGGATAGGTAGTAGTTGGTGATATTGACTCTGTGCTATGTGTGTGCGAGATACTACCTAGTTCCCTTTGTGTGTTGAATTTAGAACTTGTCTGGTTATTCTTGCCTAGGTTGAAGGATATTCGGTTAGGAAAGGATCATAGGCCATTTTTTATTTTAGTCCATTTTTTATATTAATTGCCTATTTTTCTTATATCACCATTCACCTTCCCATTTACATTTACTATGAACCTGTTTTGGCCCTGGTCCTCTATAGACATTGTGCACCTCTACTCAGGCAAAATGCCTAAGTTGAGGGTGACTATCATAGGGGTGCGTAGTGTAAAATGAGCATTAAGAATGGTAAAATAAGAGAAAAAAATTAGTAGGGCTGGGTGTGGTAGAAAATAAAAAAAAATGTGCAAAAGAGAAAATGAAAGAATAAAAGACCATACCCAACCTGAATATGCAATAAAGAATAAAAAGGGAGAAATAAGGGTGGAATAAAAAAGAACTTGGCTTGTAAGTGAGACCCCAAGGTTAGTGAAGTGCCAAGGAGGCTTGGTCACTAGATATGTCCATATGTACCATACCAGCCCCCAAGCCTACATTACAAGCTGAGAAAAGTCCTATAATGTTCCTAACATGACTATCTAAATGCTAAGGTAAAGGAAATAAGGGCAATACTATGGTATTTGACAAGCATTGATTGGAACTTCTCTTATGAGTGTGTCTCTTGATCTTTCCTGCATTGACATGCATTATTTCGTATGAGTGAGTGGGACATCCTTGTTGTGAGGTCACTTGAGTCATATTACTAGCTATTTTTTTGTTTTGCGTAATATAACTTGTATATGTCTATTGCTAATGTAATTGCCATGCATTTATCCCATTGTGTCACATTGTTGTGCTTCATGTTCATACACAGTTGGTTTTGAAAAATAAGATTGGAGGGGGTGTTGTGTTTTGAGTTTTAAGAGTTGGTTGACTGTCTTTAATAGCTTAGATTCACCTAGTTAAGTGTCGTTTTTGTTTTTGTAGTGTTTTTTACCTGAGGACATGCAAACGTTCTAAGTTGAGGATGTTGATGTACTATAGAAATATAGCACTTTCGACACTTAAAACTAGAAAAATGCAAGTTTCTGAGGTTATTTTGTTAGATATGATGCGTTTTGGGTATTTTTTGCAGGAAATCATGTTTTGGATGCTAAGTTCATGAAAAGGAGGGAAAAGGTGTTTTTCGCTACTTTTTGAGCAATTATGGATGTTTCGGACCCTTTCCGACTTGATTGTGATCAAAGCATATTCGAAAATTGAAGAAGAGCTGAAAGATTACTCTCGGCACTTACTAAGTCAACCCACAGACTGCAGGTAGGCAAAGTAAGTGCCAGAAGTCCAAAATCCCGAGAGCTAAACTTGTAGGAATTTTTCATCTGCAACCTGTGCCCAATACCTGCGCCCAGCGTCAGGACTGCAGGTACTACCTGTTCCCTGGGACATAGTGCAGGTACAAACCACATGTGGCCACCAACCCTATTTTCTCCTATTTCATTCGTGCTTTGGTTTTTAGGTTTCCTCTTGTACCATAAATACCCTTTATATGTTTTTTAGTAGGAGTTATGCACTTTTGATACTCACAAATATATTTTGATTCTAAGATTTGATTTTAATCTTGCGATTCTCTTGTATTAACTTTGGTTCATTAATTAGGTTAAAATTGTGGGTTTTTACACTTCTTATCATTGTGATTTCATCTATGTTTTTAATTATTAATGATCTTGATTTTTTCACAAGCATGAGCAGCTAAAACTCATAGCTAGGTTTGTGGAAACACTGGCGGATTGACCAAGTAGGGGAAGTGCTTTCGTTGTTATGAACCGATACCCATGCATGTATTGCTTTATCTTTGTTATAATAGTTTTCTTAATGGGTGCACACATTAGGATCCCACCTAGATATTGTTGCTTACTCCAAAAGAGGAGTAATGACTAGGAAAAGATAAAGACAATAGTAATTTGAAGTTTAACTATCGATCCACTCTTCTAGGTACTATATTAATAAGATGGTTAGATTTCATCTAATAACTAAAGACTCAAAAGGCAATAGTTAACTGGGATCAAGATAAGGGTTAGTAAGGTGACATCCTGAGACTCAAAAGGTAGAGGGTAAAATCCTTCTGCTCATATAAAAGACTGTAGAAGGTACATAACTTATCAATTCTGTATGCAAAGTATCAGTTTGGTTCAACAAAGCATGATAAGCCTACGCAGTTGAGAAGCCTGCAGGGACACAATCCTAGTGTTCACCTACACTGATTACAACCAAAGTTAGCATAGTTACTTGCTCGAGATTACTACATCAAAAAACCCCATTTACTTTTCTTGTTTGCCCACCGACTACAACTGTTAAGATCTGCAATTCCACATGTTCCCTTGGGATTCGACCCCAACCTCTATTAGGTTCCTAAATTTTGACAGTGACCATATCATTATCTGAGATAACGTGTTGTTTGGATATCATCAGTAGTCCACAGTCGGCATAGGCCTTCTGCTTTGTGTTGCCCTCAATCTATCCTGAATCACCTTGACTCTATCCAATGAGTCCTAAAGCAAATTCGTACCACAAGGTCTCACCTTAGAAGTCTCAAACCATCCTATCAGAGAATGACATCTCCTCCCATACAAAGTTTTATAAGGTGGAATCTCAATAGTCGAATGATAGTTGATGTAGGAGAACTTTGCCAACGCTTAGTGTTCATTCCACTATCCTCCAAAATCCATAACACAAGCTCAGAGAATCTCCTTAAGCACCTGAATAGTTCACTCAGACTGACCATCTATCTGCGGATAAAAATCTTTACTCAAATCCACTCGAGTACCCAACTCCTCCTGGAATGCTCTCTACAGTCGCGAAGTAAATATAGAATCACGGTCTGATATGATAAGAACGGGCACCCCATGCAAATGAAATATTTCCCAAACATAAATTTGGGCTAATCTCTCAGCACTGAAGGTCATCTGAATGGGAATGAAATGTGCCGACTTGGTCCAACAATGCACAACAACCCAAATACCATCAAGACCATGAGAAGTACGAGGCAAACCACTAATAAAGTCATTAGTAATCTGTTCCTATTTTCACTCGAGAATGGTCAACCTCTGAGTCAATCATCCTGGATAATGATGCTCGACCTTCACCTATTGACAATATAGGCAACGAGCCACAAAGTTTGCCACATCTCTCTTTATACTGTCCCACCAGTAATGCTGCCTCAAATCTCTATGCATCTTAGTTATACCGGGATGAATATAATATCTAGAGTTGTGGGCTTCATCAAGAATAGACTAAATCAAATCCTCAAACTAGGGAACACAAATACGAACTTGAAATCTCAAAATACCCTCAGAA
This sequence comes from Capsicum annuum, assembly GCF_002878395.1. Taxonomy (NCBI): domain Eukaryota; kingdom Viridiplantae; phylum Streptophyta; class Magnoliopsida; order Solanales; family Solanaceae; genus Capsicum; species Capsicum annuum. The sequence goes on along the minus strand of NC_061116.1, from coordinate 130,949,207 downwards.
TCAACGGTGTGCCTCCCAGACCCACCACTCACTACCTGGTCATAGAGGAATCATAGCTTGCTATCCTCATACTGACAATTACAAATCTGCTTAAATAGGAAGGACCTTGCCTCCACACAAGACAAAATCCTCACAGGATATTAAATATTAAGGCGCACCATTAAATTGGCTAAGGACTGAATGTCTCATACCATGGGCCTCTGAGAAACTGACATTCATACCAAGCTACCCATACTCACTGCCTTACGACTTAAGGCATTAGCTACCACATTTACCTTGCCCAGATGACACAAGACAAAAATATCATAGTTTTTTAGCAACTTCATCCATCTACGATGGTGAGAATTAAGATCTCGTTGGGTCATAAGATGCTAAAGTTTGCGGTGATCGGTAAAAGTCTCACAATGCACTCCATACAAATAATGCCTCCAAATCTTAGGTGTGAAAACTACCGCTGCCAACTCTAAATCATGAGTGGAGTAGTTATGCTCATACACTTTAAGCTGCCTAGAAGCATAAGCAATGACACGCCCCTACTGCATCAAAATACAACCAAGACCAACACCCGAAGCATCTCAAAACATGGTGAATCCCTCACCTTTAATAGAAAGAGCTAACACTAGGGATAAAGTAAAACAATCCTTGAGCTTTCCAAAGCTCAACTCACACTCCTCGGACCATCGAAAAGGAACTTCCTTCTGAGTCAATCTAGTCATAGGGGTTGAAATAGTAACAAAGCTCTCAATAAAGTACCTATAATAACTGGCCAAACAAATAAAATTACAAACCTCAATCGGAGAAGAGCGCCTAGCCTAATTATGAATCACTACAATTTTAGTCAGGTCCATCATAATACCGATTTTAGATACCACATGACCAAGGAATGACATTGGCTCAAGCCAAAACTCACACTTAGAGAACTTGGAAAAAAGCACATGGTCTCAAAGTCTTAAGCACACTACTAGAAATGAGGGCTATAGGAACGCTTATTTAGCGACGGTTCTTGAACCGTTACTATAAAAGCCCTATAGCGACGGTTTTAACCATCACATAAAGTTAACTAGTCTATTAGGACAAAAAATAATTAAAACTGTCACAATAGGCTTAAAACCATCGCTATAGGGTATTCTGTGGGAACGGTTTTAAGAATCGTCGCTATAGTCAAGTTTTAGCCATGGTTGTTTTTTGATGAAAAATAAGATTTCCCAGAAGTTTTCCCTCCAACAGTTTATTTACCTGCTAATTTTAATTATATATTAATATTAATAATTAAAAAATGAAAACAGTATTTCCAGCTTTAGTTATTAGGGTTTAGAATGCCCCAAATTGATATTTACTTTGATAAACTTCATAGTTGACTCATTTTCATCTTCGTCAATTCTTCTATATCAGGCTTCAATAGTTGGACTGATTACCTTCCTTTTCGTCAATTCTTCATTATCAGAGACTTAGATAGTTGGATACAACTTCTCTTCGTCAATTCTCAAGGAATCGGTTGTTCAATTGAAATATACTTCGATTTGGTTTATATTGGTTCAACCGCTCTTTCATGTTCTACTCATCTTCTTCTCCGTTTAATTCGATTTGAATAGTTCCCTACAACAACCTCTTTGTCAAGGTCAGCAAAATGTTCTAGCATTTCTTTTTTGCATTGATCTTATCACCTCATTTTCTATTTGTTTTCCTTGATATGAATTTTGCTTAGTTCATTACTGTGTTTATAGTTGACGTGGGCAATTCCTTGAACTATTGGTTGTGTAATTTCGTAGAAGTTTTTGGATTATGCTAGGATTACGAGTTGAAAGTAATGAAAATGGGATTTAGGGTTCTCTTGGGGTTGTTCGATTTTACTGTTGGTTGCGTAATTTCATAGAATTTTTGGCTTTTAGTTTAATTTACTGGTGTAAGGTGGTTGACTGGATTGTTTAATGAAATCTTCAAGACAGCAAAGATGCCCAAGGCTTGGAGGTGGAGTACCATGATCTCTCTCTATAAGAATAAGGGTGACATCCAGAGTTGCAATAACTATAGGGGGATTAAGTTATTGAGTCACTCTATAAAGATCTGGGAGAGGGTGGTCGAGGTGAGGCTGAGACAGATAGTGTCTATTTCGGAAAACCAGTTTGGATTTATGCCTGGCCGCTCGACGACGGAGGTAATTCACCTGGTACGGAGGTTGGTGAAATAGTATAGGGAAAGGAAGAAGGACCTGCACATGGTGTTTATCGACCTGGAGAAGGCTTACGACAAAGTCCCCAGGGAGGTGCTTTGGAGATACTTGGAGGTGAGTGGAGTACCGCTGGCACATATCAGAGCAATTAAGGATATGTATGATGGAGCGAAAACTCAGGTGAGGACGGCGGGAGGAGACTCAGAGCATTTCACTGTCCTGACAGGATTGCATCAGGGATCTATTCTTAGTCCCTTTTTGTTTGCGTTGGTGATGGATGTGTTGACGCGGCGTATTCAAGGGGAGGTGCCGTGGTGTATGCTTTTTGCAGATGATGTAGTTCTGATAGATGAGACTTGAGGGGGTGTGAATGACAAATTAGAGGTGTGGAGGCAAACTCTTGAGTCTAAAGGGTTTAGGGTGAGCAGAAGCAAGACAGAGTATGTGGAATACAAGTTTAATGACGTGAGGCGGGAGAATGAGGTAGTAGTGAAGCTGAAATCACAGGAGGTATGTAAGAGGTATAGTTTCAAGTATCTCGGGTCCTTGATCTAGAGTAACGGTGAGATTGATGAGGATGTCTCACATCGTATTGGGGCGGATGAATGAAGTGGAAGCTCGCGTCGAGGGTGCTGTGTGATAAGAAGGTGCCACCCAAGCTTAAAGGCAAATTCTACAGGGTGGTAGTCCATCCGGCCATGTTGTATGGAGTAGAGTGTTGGCCAGTTAAGAACTCCCACATCCAAAAAATGAAGGTGGCAGAAATGCAGATGTTGCGCTGGATATGTGGGCTGACTAGAGGGGATAGAGTTTGGAATAAGACTATCCGGGAGAAGGTTGGTGTGACTCCAGTGGAGTGCAAGATGCGAGAAGCCCGATTGAGATGGTTCGGAACCGTGAAAAGGAGAGGCATGGATGCCCCGGTCCGTAGGTGTGAGAGGCTAGTGTTGGATGGTTTTAGGTGGGGTAGGGGTAGGCCGAAGAAGTACTGGGGTGAGGTGATTAGGCGGGACATGGAGCAGTTATAGATCACCGAGGACATGACCCTAGATAGGAAGGTCTGGAGGACGCGGATTAGGGCAGAGGACTAGGGCCAGTTTGGGTCGCTAGTGTAGGGAATTACTTGGCAGGGGTTTTATGCCTGTTATGATTCCGTGTTCCATGTTTTATTACGAATCTGTGTGTTTTTCTCTATTTTATATTACTTATGGGTGCCGTATTTATGATATGTAATCTTGTGTTGTGCTTTACTATGTGTTTGTATTGTATCTCGTGCCTTGAGCCGGGGGTCTATCGAAAACAGTCTTTCTACTTCTTTAGAGGTAGAGGTATGGACTGCGTACATCTTACCCCCCCCCCCCAGACCCCACTAGGTGGGAATACACTGGGTTTGTTGTTGTTGTAGTTTAATTTATATATAGTACGTGACCTGTTTTGTTTGAATTTCAATGTTAAACTATTATTATTGTTATTGTAGGAGTGAAACTGAAAGAGCAGTAGAGAACCATGAAATGTCTTACATACGTTCCATGATGAGCGATTAAATAAGTTGTCTATACATCAGTTATTTCTTACAAATAAATCTCTCTTCTCTACAGAGAAGAACACGTTCTTATTACAAATGATAAAATCATTGCACCTTAAGTAATTTTCTATCATCTTACACAAGATTATGTTCGACTTGAGTATCATCCATTTGTAACTTGTCAATGGCTATAAGCATTTGTATCGAACTTACCATCTATTTACGACCTTTTTCGATTTGATCCACAACCTGTGTGTCTGTTTTCTTTGCAGGTATTTCAGGTCTTAGCCTTCTAGTTGTTGTTCAATGACACACTAATATTTTCGAAGATGTATCTTGGTGTTTAGGTAAGTTTGGTTTGTTAACGTAGTTAAACATCATGGTATGTAATTAGAAATCTGTATTGATCTTCTCTGGGCTTATCGCGGAAAGATGTTTTTGTAATTATACCACGGCCTCGATCTAGCTCAGCAGCCTCTTTTGTTCTTGTAAAATCTTAGCAATCATAATATATGGATAGTAGGGAACATTAACAGATCCTTAGTTTGTTCAAATGCATTGAATTAAGATGTACATATCAGGCCTCTACAATGTACTGACACGGGGTAACTCAGGATATTGAGTTCGTCCCTCTATCATTCTCCACTTAATTATCAGATTTTTGTCTAGATAAGTCTTAAGAGGTTGACATTAAGCTATTAAGATCTTCTTAGTACTCAAGGGGAACTCCTAAGTACATGAAAGGTATTTCATTTTTACTAAATCTAAGCAGTTGCAAAATCTGGTTCATTGTATATTCTTTCACTCCACCAAAATAGATGGAGCTCTTATTAGTGTATGTTTGAAATCCCGAGACTACAGAGAACTTCATATAGCAGTCATACAACATAATGACAGATTGAATCCTGCACACTTTGGGTGGAACTTGAACTTCTTCTGTGTTGCAAGACTTTCTAACAGTCAAGTAAGATACTTCATGTTGAGTATGAGGACATTGGATCTCTTTTATCTTAAACCTCTCTTCGCATCAAAAGATTTAGAAGGTACTCTATTTATATTGATAGAATAAGAAATTGAATGGACGCATTGTATAATTCCTGTAACAAACATGTCAGGGAAATTCAAGGCTCTAAGAACTTGTTTGAGAAAAATCCACTCAACTGAATAAAACGTCTTTTGGATGTCTATTTTTAGCATGCAGCTTGGTGACATTCTTTTTCTCCAATATTCTCTTACTATTTTATGGCTCAAAATAATATCGTTTGTAATCAGTCTATTAGGCATGAAGGTTGTTTGACTAGTATCATTAATAGTATCCATAGCATGCTTCATCCTCAGTGTAAGAACCTTATGAATGAGTTTATACAGAGTGGTACAACATGACACGAGTCTAAACTCCTTTACTGTTTCATGGTTATTCACTTTAGGAATTAGTCACACCAGTACAGTTAACTGTCTTATACATATTGCCATCAGTAAAATACTGTGGCACTGCATTTGTAAATGTCTTAAATTAGTGAAACTTAACAGAAAATGAAGCCTAAGCTTCTGGGGCTTAATTACACGAAGTTATTGCAAGTATTTCTATTTTCTATTTAGGTTCAAGTATTTCAGTTTAGATTCAAGTATTTTTGTTTTTTGTTGGTTGGCTGGCTGTTACAGATTATATGGTAATTTAAGCTAGATCACACAGAAATTCTGAAAATTATTGTTAACTCCCCAATCTGAATTTATGAGATAATGGATGAGATGTTTTCTATCTTTTCTAGGTTATTTCACATTTGACAACTTTTGATCTCTGTAATTTGTGGGAGTCAGGAAAGTGACATTAATAGAAGCCATTTGTCTTGTGGGGAAAAAACTGAAGGAGGAAAAGATCAAAGATACAGGTATGATTTCTTTTTTCTGTTTAGATTCAAGTATTTCAGTTTAGGTTCATGTATTTCTATTTTCTTTTGGTTGGCTGGCTATTACAGATTACATGGCTGTTTCAGCCAGATCACACATAAATACTGAAAATTGTTGTTTACTCCCCAATCTAAATTTATGAGATAGCGGATGAGATGTTTTTTATCTTTTCCAGATTATTTCACATTTGACAACTTGTCATCTCTGTAATTTCGAGGGAGTCATGAAGGTGACATTAATAGAAGCCATTTGTCTTGTGGGGAAAAACTGAAAGAGGGAAAGATCAAGGGATTTGGTATGACTTTTATTTTCTGTTTAGGTTCAAGTATTTCAGTTTAGGTTTAAGTATTTCTGTTTTCTATGGATTGGCTAGCTGCTACAAATTACATGGCTATTTCAGCCAGATCACACAGAAATTCTAAAAATTGTTGTTAACTCCCCATTCTGAATTTTTGAGATAGCGCCTGAGATATTTTCTATCTTTTCTAGGTTCTTTCACATTTGACAACTTCTGATCTCTGTAACTCCGAGGGAGTTGGAAAAGTGACATTAATAGAAGCAATTTATCTTGTGGGAAAAAACTGAAGGAGGCAAAGATCAAAGATACGGGTATGGTTTGAGTGTCTTGTATTCTTATTTATGCGCGGTTAACCAAAATGGAGGTCACTTAATGATTCAATGCAAATAGTCATTAATAACTAAGAATAATTAACATCCTTCTCATAAATAAGCCTGTGGTTTGGTTCAATATTTATTTAAGGAATATTGTGGGTTAGTTGTGATGAATATTTAAAAGAAGAGTTTTGTCTTTGACTTTCAACCACATGAATGTAGAACTTTTTCGGTGCAAACATCTGAACTTTGTCTTTCTAGGTCTGAAATATGTTAGTGTTATTTCTTAATTTGTTAGCATTATATTCAAAATGATCAAACTTCAACATTCTGAAATTTAACTTATTCCATCTTAAATTTATACAAGTTTGTACAAAAATGAACCAACAGCCTACAAAAAATAACAAAAGATCAAGGAACAGGACATTTAGTAAACCTGGATCATTATCAGCCATGGCAAGTAGAAAACGACTATGCTGACAACAAATAAAACTGTTAAAGCAATACATTTGGAGAAAGAAAATCTTCTAAAGTTAATTGACCAAGAGCAGCCACCAGTAGCACCACCATCACTGCTTTCTAGAGAAATTGAACAATCTGTAGCAGAGCACCATGTTGTAGAGGAGCAAAATATAGAGGATGATCAACTAGTACAAGATCAAGTCCAAACGACAGATTCAGCCACTCCTACAATAGCTGAACATTATGAAGCACAAGGTAATATATAGCTTAGAAACTTATTAAATTCATTTATGACTTCTAATTTCTTTAATTTTTTTTTATAGCGGCAGGGCCTTCAACTAGAAAAACAAGAGGCAAAACACAAATGAACAAATGCACAAGGTACATGGCCTACAAAAGAAATAATTGATCACATTAAACTAGAACAACCAACCTGTTGGTCCTACAGAGGAAGTTGTAAGTGAGTTGAGCAGCTTCCTAGGCACATTGGCGAGGAAAGCAACTCTTTGCCCATTAGATATATTTGAATAGAGACATATGGATACTAAACAGGAGTTATGGGATTATACCAAGGTTTGTGTTCTAAATATCAAATTACATATCATTATTGGAGTTTCTACCCTTTTTATTTCCTTAATTAAAAGTACATTTTTTTTGTTGTTCTAGCTGAATGGATCCAACTTGTAGGCCAAATATGATATTCCTGACGCCGCAAAAGATTGGGTTTTGGACAGAATTCGAGAATCTTGGAGAAAGAACAGAAGGGAGTTGAAGAGAGATCATTATGATCAATGGGAAAATGATGAAGTTCGATTATTGAAAAGGCCTAAAAGTGTTCCAGAATGTCAATTTACAGAGCTCCTCGTGTACTGGAAGTCCAAAAAATTTCAGGTAAAACATATTTCACCATCTACGATCATATTACTGTTAGTGTTACAGATGAAGCCCTTTATTACTATAGTTAACGTTACTGTTTCATTTTTTTTAGAAAATGTCCGAAACCAATACTGAGAATCGGAAGAAGTTGATGAATCCACACACTACTAGGAAGAAGAGTTTTTCTTTAGTTCGCAACAAATTGGCATGTTTCTTGTTTATTATTTAGTTTTAACTTATCATTTAAATAGTTTTTGATATTCACTAAATATCATATGAATAGGAAAATGAGAAGGTGAGAACTTTGTCACTAAAAGAGATGTTTGTGGTGACAAGAGAAAGAAAATTTGATCGAACATACAAGACGTCTAATGAAGACAGCACCAGTAAAATTGTATGAAACTTATCTTTTTCAAGTTTATATTGACATAAATGATTAGTTCTTAATTTTTAATTATTTAAATGTGATTTTGAATATAATTATTTGGCTCAAATGGATGATATTGAAACACAATAGGGTTCGAATGAACAGCTTGTTGATGCATTTTCAGCCGTAATGGGTGCTGAACATCCGAGACGTGTAAGATTGCTTGGAGGGAGGGTTACAAAAACTTCTTTGAAAAGATTAAATGATGGGTCTGGACCATCTTTAAATGCCACAAATGATGTTGTGCAAGAAATGCAAGAAATGATGCGAAAAATAGAGGATCAAATTGAGGAGCAGAAGAGAACCATTCGACAAGAAGTTGTTGCAGATGTAATTGCTCAGCTTCAGAATGCAGGAATACTTAATCCTAAGATACTTGCAGCATTGTCTGTTCCTTCACCAATGGAATCGACTTCTACACTAGCAGCTATAGGGAGAAACAGTCAAAACAGTCAAGGTTAGTGTTTGAAATTCTGAATTGTACTCCAGTTCATTTGGAGGCTGATATTGTTTATTGTTGTTGGACTGTATAGGATGGATATTTGTGTTTGGTAACTGTGTGCTGAGTTATGTTCGATTATTATGTGGGTTATTCACTACTGGTGTGAGTGGTGGTTACGACATTATTTGTAAAATGGAGTAATGTAGTACCTCAATGAAACCTGAACCAATGCCTTTATTAAGTCTCACATGTACAGCTTCTATAAGAAGAGATATTTTGGGGTTGGTATTAACTTCAGGAGGTCATTACAAGTATAAATTCTATTCGAAAATATTTCTTTTGCTTTCTATTATTCTATAGTGATAACGTGTTATTCTTCTCATCCCTTTTTCTTTTTTTTTATTGGTTGCATTTGTTGATATGATGGCTACATCTGTTGATGTGATGGCTGCATCTGTTGATCATGTGATGGCTCCTTTCGAGATTGGTATATTGATCGGTTTCGTTGATAGGATGTACAATACCATAAGAGGTCAACTGTCGATACTGATATGTAACATTATCAATCCCTTTCCCTAAAAGAACTTGGATTCAAGCCGAGCATCAATCTAATCTTTAATATCATTTTTCTGGGTGTTTCATTTTGCCTATAATATGTGTTTCATTTTGCCTATTTCTAAATATCCAAAGCATTTTTCAAGAATTTTTGTAGTTATGAAATGGGCCGGTATAGAGCAAAAGGGGTACAGATTTGCAATTGAGGCATAATCGGTTGAATGATTGATCTATGGTTATAGAATACTGTTTAGAAAAAATTGTATTGAAAAATTAGAATAGCTACTGCAAAATAAGCCGAGTTAGAGGGATTGAGAGAAATAAGACCTTTTGGGTGAACCTGTTACTAGGAAGAGAAAGAACAAAAAGTCGAAACTAAAAGAGATTAATAAATGAAGCTGGAATCTTTCAAATAAATTCTTGATTAGGCTAACGGGTAGAAGTACTATGTAGAGAAACTTTGACTTGAGAAGTTCTTGAGAAGGTTTATTTAGCACTGTGAAATTGCATCGCATAGCCTTTGTGTTGTAGTCAGTAGACAGTTATGGCTGTTGTAGCCCTGTTTTAGTCTCTTTCATATAGTTTGATGGTGAGATGACGTTATGAGTTCATCATCATTATGTTGCTTTCTTCATATGTAAACTATATGAACCTTTATATTAAGCAAACATTTTTCATACTATTAGTTTTACATGAAACAAAACAATGAACTTCCCCGAGTCATTACTATTAGTTTATCTTTTATTTAGATGTTTTCACCCCAACCCTCCCCTGCTACACCACCTTTGATATATACTCTCTACTACTGCGATGTTTCTGTATTGTTGATATATACTCTCTACTACTGTTTGATCCAAGTTCTATTTGATGTTTTTTAACTTTTGTTGTTGTTGTGTAGTATGTTGCAAAACTTTAATTTTGTTATTCTCATTGTTGTAGGTGATCATGACATAGAAGATGGCGGCGGAAACGAAATTGATGAACTAGACCTGACCTAAGATATCGAGCACATTGTCTTAATGTCACACTAGATGTTGGAAAAACTTGTGTATGTTTTGATTAGGATCGATCACATTTGACCGAGTAGTTTCAAACATCTTTTATTTTTGAACATTCAAAACTTGTGTATGTTTTGATTTTTTTGAATGGCAAAAAAATAGTTGATATCTTGTTGGTTGACAAAATTAACCGTTGTTGTAGTTTATGTTTGTCACAATAGCTTATAAAATAACCGTCCTAAAAAGCTTTTAGGACGATTTATGTCACAATAGGTAACTGTTCCAACATAAATCAAATCGTTTCAATAACTTAAAAACCGTCGCAATAGGTTTTATCGGGATGGTTTAAAACTGTCCCAATAGCTTAAAAATTGTCGCAATAAGTTGTATAGGGACAGTTTAAAACCGTCACAATAGCCTACAAACCGTCGCAATAGTTTTATAGGGACGATTTTACAATCATTGTAATAGCTTACAACCGTCGCGATACGTTCATATGGACGGTTTCACAACTGTCGCAATAGCTTAATACCGTCGCAATAAGCTTTATATGAACAATTTTACAAGCGTCGCAATAGCGTAGAACCGTCGCAATAAGCTTTATATGGACGGTTTTGCAACCATCGTAATAGGTTATTTACCATCACTATACGTTTTACATGGGCGATTTAAAACAGTCGTTATACCTTCATAACCGTTGCTATAGTAGATATGCAGGGACGGTTAATAACTGTCCCAACACTATGCTAACCGTCGCCATAAGGTCAATGTAAATAACCGTCGCTAAAGATAGGGATTGTGCGATGGTTTACTTAACCGTCGTAAGAAACCGTCACAGATGAGCTACGGTAATGCCTTCAGTAGCAACGGTTTCCCTAACTATTGCTATACATCTATTGGAACGGTTTTGGGGGCTATAAAGATGGTACGAGCACTATCGCCATAACCTATTTTTCTAGTAGTGGCACAATCCTAAAGTGTTTGCATGCTTCTCAGTACTCCTCAAATACATAAAACATCAAACCATGAACGCAGCTGGGGTATTAGTCAGCCCAAAAGACATCACCAAATACTAATAATTGCCTAAACGGGTCCTGAAATCTATCTTCAGGATATCCTCTGCCCGAATCCCCAGCTGATGATAACCAAACCTCAAATCAATCTTAGAAAGCACGGTTGCATCCTGAAGCTTGTCGAACAAATCATCAAAGAGAGGCATAGGATAATAATTCTTCTTTGTCACCTTATTAAGCTGGCAATAATCGATACACATATGTGTGGAGCCATCTCTTTTCTTCACAAACAATACAGGAGCTCCCCATGGTGACTTACACGATCTAATAAAACCCTTACCTAGAAGATCCTGAAGCTGAGAATTCAGCTGCTTAAGCTCTGCATGAGCCATACGATAAGGTGTCATAGAAATAGGTCAGGTTCCAGGCTCAAGGACAATAGAAAACTCAATCTCATGGTCAGGGGGAATACTAGGCAGGTCGGTAGGGAACGCATCAGGAAACTCATAAACAATAGGAACAGAGTAAAGCGATGAACTCTCTACATGAGTATCACATACATAAGAGAAGTAAAACTCGCAGCCTCTCAAAATAAGTCTCCTAGGACAAACATAAGAAATAATCCCATCGACTCGTGGCTAACAGCTCCCTGCCACATGACTGGGGGGTATGTCGGGCATGGCTAAGGTAAAAGTCTTGGCAAAATAATCCATGACCGCATGATAGTGAGATAACCAGTCAATGTCCAGAATCATATCGAAATTCAGCATATCCAAAATAATAAGATCAGCATAAGTATCAACATCACTAACTGTCATAACACATGATCTGAATACTCAATCCACTACTAAAGAAGCACTTATGGGAGTAGATTCACGCAATGTCACAGATAATAAATCACTAGTCAATTCCAACCATGGTGCATAATAAGAAGATATACATGAATAAGTGGATCTGGGATCAAATAAAGCAGGTATCGACTTGCGGCACACCAAAATCATACCTGTAACTATAGCATTTAAAATCTCAGTCTCGGGTCTAGCAAGTACTGGATATAACTGAATACACCCACCACCTGGCTATGCACCTGACCGACATCCTATTCTTCCTACCTAAGTACCACCTCAAGCACCCTGGTAACCACCCCTATGACCTCAAAAACCACCTCTACTTGACGGATAAACTGTCCTAATAGGGGTAGTACCCTAGGCTGACACAACCATCCCCCTACGACTAAGGTATTCTCATTAAAAATGACCAAGAAGCCCATAAGTAAAACAAGAAGAGCAGAACCAGAACTCATAAATCCGGCCAAACCTGAGTAACCACCACATCTATCACGTCCTGCAGACGAACCTCTTAGATACTGATCACTGCCTTTACCAGGGCAGCCACTAGTACCAAACCGACCTCCGCCAATAGTTTGAAAAGTTTCCTAAACTGGTTGACTAATCTAACTTTGAGGCTGAAAAGATAGACGCGAAGGATTCCCAACATGAAAACTACCACCTCTGAGTCAGAAACTGCTATAGCTCCCACCAAATCTGCCCTGGTACTTGGGCCTCTTATCACGACCCTCATAATGCATTTTCTCCATTGCTGTAGCATGATCTGAAACCTCAGCAAAGGTCCTACCCGTAGTAACTAAACTCTAAGTATCCATCCTAATAAGGAGTCTCAGTCCTCTCATAAAGCAGCAAACTCTCACAAACTCAGTATCCAAAATAGAAGTTGCATTCCTGGCTAACTCATGGAAATGGGCCTCATAGTCGGTGACTATCATAAAACCCTACTCTAATATGGTGAACTGATCCCTTAGTCAATCCCTAAGGATGTGTGGCATATACTTCTCTAAGAACACTTGGAGAATTGAGTCCATAACAAGGGAGAAGATTCGACTGGCCTAGAACTCATAAAACCTCTCCATTAATGTCGAACAGACAAATCCAACTAAAATGTGGTGTAATCCACACCACGAGTTTTAACAAGGCCTAAACCATGAATCCTATCCTTAGAAGTAGTAAGAAACTCAAATACATCCTCTCGAGGAGCACCAGAAGACCTAGGAGGAGCCAACCTTAAAAACCTACCCAGCATCTTCTTCTCCTTAGTAGACATAGCAGGTTGTGTCACAACTGGCTGAGCGGCTGTTGGCTGAACAACTGTCGGCATAGGAAGAATCTCAACTCCAGGAGGTACTGCTTTAGGAGCATTCCTGCTTCAGCAGTCTGCATACCATCAACAATACCCAACAGCTGAACTAAGGCATCTTTAAGAAAAGAAGAGGGAATAAAACCTGGCAGAGCTTAGGTTAGTCCCTGGCCCACCGCTGGCTGCGGTAGAGAAATCTCTGGATCATGTGCAAGAATAAGCTTTTGGAGAGGCCCATCCAGATCCCTAACTGCGGATGCATAACAAGGTTGTCCTTGAACAGGAGTAGGATCCCTGGGCTCAGTCTTGGGACCCTTTTCATACATAGTTATAGCACATTCCTCAGCATCTACAAAAGAGTAAAGTCAAGAAAATATCCTACAAACCAACTCAGACTCTTAACACGATACTAGTGAAAGAAGTGAATGACTCTTTAGAATGTCCCATAGCCTCCCAAAGATAGGAAATAGACCTCCACGTTCTGATCCACGAGACTCTTTTAGACACTTGCTCTTGTACCAACAATACCGGTGAACCTAAGCTCTAATACCAATTTGTCATGACCCGATTCACGAATAATAGGTAAGCTAACACCGTAACCTAAAGCTAAGGCTATGGGTTACTTTGGTACAAACTCCTGACAAGGGAAAAAATAAATGAACACAATCATAAACAACTATGTTCCATAAAAGACAATCAAATACGGATACCAATCCCACGACCTAATAATATCAGTACAGGAGCATCTAAGTATGATAATAGGAATTACAACCCAAAGTCTAAATAGTCTATACATCCATCTCGAATACAAAAGATTGAATAATGATAAAAGGGAAATGAGAGACTAAAAAATTCAAGAGCTCACCCTGTCTCCAAAAGATCAACACTGCATGATCTCAACTCAGTGGCGACAACTAGTACTCGGTTCTAAACCAAAAAGGTACGGAAGTGTAGTATAAGTACCAAAACAATAGGTACTCAGTAGGCATCATCGGCCAACTGAGCTAAATTATGATATAAAGATGATATAAAACAAGATAATATATCTAAGCCAAAGCATAGAATCGAACCTTAATACTCTTCATCATCACTGTAAAAAATAAGTAATCAACTAGAAAAATAATATGACATATCATATTAAAACATATCGATACCATCACATAAAATGGATAAGAAATCTGGAAGCGTAAAGCAACAATATAAATACCAAGTTCAACGCACACACATTTGTTAGAGCATAAAGTAAAATCACTCTCTATGGTATCCCATACCAACAGGGAGTACACCCAAAATAACATAAAGTAAAGAACCCATCACAGCATCCTATACCATCGAAGAGTACATGAAAGGATCAACTTATCAAGTATATAAACCAATAACCAACTTCTCATTATCCATGGTTCACCATATTATGCATCCACAATCATTTTCAAAGATTCATAATCATCATCAATTACTGAAATTGAAATAACATATATTCAAGTACTCACAATCATTGTTATATAGTTATTTCAAAAATCTATGCCATCAATATACTCCATCTACCCACTATTAATTAACAAACACTTATAATCATTAAACTACTAAGTTACTAACCATCATAGGGCCTCCAATTAGTAGGCAAACCAATTCTCTAGATAATCCTTATTCACAGAATAGCAACTAACTATTATTCACTAAATAGACATTGTCCATATCTAGACAAAATTTACTACTAGACTATAAACACTGGTTAACCAAGGCTCATTTGTCGCATTAGCCGCAATCTAGACAAAAAGGGGTTATTAATCCTCAATATAACAATTATTCATCTATTAAACAATTCCTCTTATTATCTAGCACCATTAACCTACAAATCCTTATTTTACAACTAACAACATTATACTATGTCATCAATGTCACTATGTACCACTCATACCAAACCTATCATCATTATTGGCTACATAACAACCATAATTACTTGTTACCATATTTCAACTAAACAAGGTTCAACAACTAAAATTCTAGACTTCAACCATCAAGAAAGTAGTCACCTAGTTACCACAAAACTCACTTTAATAAGCTGTATACCATAATTAATCCATTTATCAAATACTATCTAGACTCACTAGGTGAACCCTTAAATGCCACACATGATCTCGTATACCAACTAGAACTCTAATTCATTATTCGATATAGATCACTTCTACTCACTATTCAACACTAGCAAGAATTACAATGCTTAACAAGTAATTTGTAGTGAAGGATTATAACCGACATCCAAAGAATAACATCATGTCTTTGAAGTACATATGGATATAATTACATAAAGGCATAATCACACATAAACATATATACACATATTTACCATACATAACATCAATATATATTCTTGGACTTACCGGGCATTCTCATATTATCAATATGTCTTCCGGGCTTATCGAGCATCATAATATCATTATTATATCTTCCTGGTGCATCGGTCATCATCATAACATCAATATATCCTCTGGATTTACCGAGTTTCAAAATATCATCAATATATCCTCCGAGCATTATTATATCATCAATATATCCTCTGGATGTGCCGGGTATCATCATATCATCAATATATCCTCTGGATGTGCCGGGTATCATCATATCATCAATATACCCTCCTAATGTACTAGGCATTATCATAACATTAATGTATCTTCCAAATATATCGGGCATCATAATATAATTAATATATTCTTCGGATGTACTAGGCAATATCATAACATCAATATATCTTCTAGACACATCGGGCATCATCATATCATAAATATTCATCATGACATCACTATATATAGATATTTAGCCAAATCAATAAAAAACACAAACTCCACAAACAATAGAGTGTAAGACAAATAAAGAAAGACCAATCATAGTACCTCACCATTTATTGTCAATACATTATAATAGTAGGTGCATGAACAGGCATATCCACATTGTATGAACACTTAATGCATTACCAGGCTTGACATGAGTAATAGCATAGTCAATTACAAGCCATGGTTATACTTACTAGCATCTCTCTTATTAGGCATGATTCACAAAACTAGCACAAAAGGGATTCTTCAGCACAAACATAATTTTAATCACTAGGCTTGAGCATATATGATTAATGACATAATCCAAGGTTCACATACTAAACTAGCCAGTAAGTTAAGTGATAGCATAGTCATAGGTTTAATTTACAAGACCTTTTATTATTATACAAGTAATGATAATAAGATAACCATAAAGTATGTACATTATTTCCAAAATCAACATCATGAATAAACCATTTACCGAGTTTGGCCATCAAATTACCAAAAGCATATTCTAGTCATTTAACAAGTATCAAGGTCACTAATTAAGCTAGATAGTTCGAGCTTAAGGCGGGTCAAGTTCCGCTTCTAATGTCCCAAGTTATATCTTCAAGTCTAACTTCTACCCGAAACTAGACTAAGTTATCTAAATCATACCTTAAAATTTTATCAATACACACAAGTTCTATAGGACAATTCTTCCTCAAGTATTACTCTTAAGTCACTAAAGAATCTAAGGCCAATTCCACAGCTGTGCATATCTAGGTCAACTTACTCTTAAGATAAGTGAACAAGGTGACTCCTAACTAACTAAAACAACTAGTGCATTCTCATGCTATCCATAAGATAACAAGTCAAACTAGCCAAGATTCTAGACTATACTATAATAAAGATCAATCTAATACTAGTAAGCCTAACCTACGTTGAATTCAAATATAGCTCATGAACCAACAATCTTCGTTTTCCCTTTCATCGAAGCTTCTTCAATGAACCAAGATATCAAAAATACAATATATGCATTATTATGAGAATATAAACACCGATATTGCACCATTATTCTTTGGGTCCAAAATGACATAAAAAACACTCCACATGGATCCCATCTATAAAAATGAGTTTTTGATACCAACCCATTGTTCAAACATTGTTAGGGAGTTATAACCCTTAAGAAATTGGTGCCAAATCATATTTGGGTTAAAATCAAGCCTCAAGCTATTTGGGATTTTGGGTCAAATAATCAAGAATTCAACACTACAATTGAAGGATTCATACCTTAGATTCGATGCTAATCATGATTACGTAAGTTATTCAGGATCCTAATCAACACCCAAGACTAAATTTAAGGAATACACACTCTATTAGGGTTTTTGGAACTTAAGGCATAGCAAAAATTACCAATTCTCGACCAAAAAGAGTATTTAAACAATATTTTCCCAAGCCCTCAAATAGGATGATCACGGCATCACGATCTCTATGAAGCCTCCATAATCACGATAATTCTTCTATACTAAATGACAGTGAAACTTAGAATTTATTCCAAGTTTTGGCCAATGCCTTCAGATGCATCCGGGGTCCAATATGAGCAAACAAAATATGCAAACACACTGATTTTAATATTATAGACATATTGGCAGTTAGATCTTCCATACGAGGTTGTTTCAACAAAATGTGGGCCCCATAATCGAATTTCCAATTTATTAACTTTTTGACTAATAAGTCAAAGTAAGTTTAGGTGCAGTGGCAACCGAACCAAAGGTCTATCCAACCTAAAATAAATATTCTAGAGCTACTGGTGTAGTCATAATTTGCATGTGATATTGTTTTACTGAAGTTTTCACTCGATGGCTATTTGGAATCAACAAATACTTCTAAACACGAAAATGATTTTAAAAACCAAATGAACTGCCTAATAATCGAACTATCAGTTGTAGTAAGTCATAAATGACTTGTGGTAGCTATAGAAAATCTCTAACAACAATAGCTACCCAAAAATTAAAAGCCATATTAAATGCAAAAATAGAAGCATGTGACGTGAAAAGTCAAATGATCGTTCATGATTGTATTAAAGCAGTTTCCAATGAAGATAAGTGTGAGCTTAATGTTGAATAATTCATGTAGATTTGACAACCAACTGAACCTAAAATAATAAAGGATGCTAAAATTGAAGAAATGATACTAGAGTTACAAGAAAAAGCCAAGCAAATCCTTTGTGAAAATTCTAGCTCATTTTGGGGTGAGAATGTCAAGAGAAATACAAATTTTAAAATGGGAGGTGGCCTCATTCCAATCACTTTTCAATATTATTCTTGGTTGGATATGATGAAAGTCGAGCCACTCGAGTAAATGAAGAATTTTTAAGATGAGGGAATAAATTCCTACATTTTGGAATTTGTCATTCCAAAAGAGATCAATGAAGTCCCTCACTTGAAGTCCAAGAAGTGCAAAATACAGTGTCTAACTAGTGGTATATTAATTTTCTTTCCAATGCCTAATGAGTCTATACTTAAGTTTGATATGAAGTTAGGTAAAAGTTTCAAGTCTTTAAAGTGGAGAGATAGAGTTTGTCTCATTAATTAGTTACCTTTTCCCCAAGTACCTCAAAGAGATGCTGATATAAAGTTTGGCTGAAGATTTAAATCCTCTAAGTGGAGACACAAATGGTGAGGTTTATTGCGTTGTGCTGCAATTTTAAATCAAGTACTAGATGGGAGGCAATCCATTATTTCTAAGAATTTTACATTAATCAATTTAATTTTAATGTTTAGAATAAATTAGTATTTTACTTTTTGACTAATCCATAGAATTTTGGAGTTTTGGAAGTAATTTGAACAAATTTGGATGCAATATAGTGATTGAAATGGAGTGGATTAGAAAGAGTTTCCTGGACATCCCAAATAGGACCTGCCCAGGTCAATGATTGAGCCTCAGATACCACTAAAGTGTTACTATCACCGCTAAAGCAGACATTCACTAAAATGGCCCAACATCAGCTAAAGCGGACAGTTAATACGAGGTCAAGGGTGCTAAAGCAGCCCATTTTTCTACTAAAGGGAATAGCCAGGTAATGGGCAAAGATGCTAAAGAGACCTTTTTCCACTAAAACTAATAGTGCTAATGTGCTTTGGTCCACTAAAGTGGTACCCGACTATTAAAATAGCCAAGAAAATATGAAAAGTTGCATACTATTCATTTTCATTCTACTTTTAAATATTTGATTTCTCTTTATTTTTAATTACTCTAAACAGGATTAAAATTTCTCTACATTTTCATTTTTTACACAACTATAGCTATGCCTCCTACTCTCTCTCTCTTTCTCTTTGTGATTGGTAAAGTTTCTTCTTAGTTTATTCTTTTGTGTTAAATTTTGTGTGACTTTTTAATCTCTTGTGCTTTAATTCTAGTAATTTTTGTGTATAAAAAGATTCAATTGGAAAATATCTTGGTGTTTAAATCATTAGGGAAGTTTTGAGCACCTAAAATTTATTCAAAGTGATTGAAAATTTGATGGCCACCAAGTGTTTGGTGATTTTCTTAAATGATATTTTGAGAATTGTCCTTTGCTTCCCCATGAATTGAAAAGTGAATATGGATTATAGTTTATGTTTTTAGGGTTATAAACCATGTGTTAATGTGTTTGTGAGAATAAGAATTGGAAAATCAATTTTTTTTTCTTATTTGGTAATGCAGGGCCGCTAAAGCGGCCTCTAGGCACTAAAGCGAGGCTCACTAAAGCGTCCTAGGACTAATAAAGCGTGGCCCACTAAAGTGTCCCAGGATTACTAAAGTGTGGTCCACTAAAGTGGCCCAGGACCATTTTAGGGTACCTGAGGCCTGTCTGCAGGTCTGAGCAAAAATTTGGAAGCTGGCGTATAAACCCAAATTTGATTCTTAATTCATTTCTTTTGCTTTCATCAATACATAACATTATTTTTATACATTAATCTTGAAAGTTCATGTGTGTGTATTTTTTTAGGTTTTCAAACAAAAGGCTATGAATAGAGCACCTTTTTATTAATAAAGTTGAAGTTGGGGGAGAGTATTACAAAAATTTTTTCCTCTCTCTTAAGTCTTAAGATACATACTATTCTCAACTTACAAGAAAGAAGTTAATGACTGAGAAGGGGATCTCACTTGATCAGATCCTTGAGACCCTTCTCTAGTTCTACCAAAGGTTGGAGATGATCGATTGGATCAATTTTTCTCTCAAACCATGCAAGGCAAGTGAGCAATGGGTAAGGGAGTTTTATGCAAAACTCAAGGATGATAATTTGAATAATACAGTGACCCAGATATGAGGAAAGATAATCAACTATGGGGCTGAGGTGGTCAACAAAATATATGTGTTGCCAAACCCTAATTATTTTTAATTTATGGAATAGGATTTTGCCTTAGGGAGTTGGTTGGTTTTAATGCTTTGTCTTGGAATAAGTGTTTCTTGGAGAGTAACAAAGGCAGGGATCACAACTAAAGAGCTTACAGTTGCAAGGAACTGGATATATATCATTTCTATCTAAGTGTTACCCTGTGGTAACACATTCTCTATCCCTTTGTAGGGCACAGATGGTCTCTTGTTTTTTAGACAACATTCTTATGAATGCTGGTCACTTTTTCATATTGGAGCTGCAGTAATTTAAGGTACAGGACAATCCATTTCTTATATTTCCTTCATTGATCACTGAGTTGTGTAAATGGGCTTGAGTAGAAAAGCTTGTGAGGGATAATTGGGTTGCACTAATAGTACCAGTCATTTTATTAAAGAAGTAGGGTGAAGGGATTATCACTAAAAGTAATAAAAGAAAGATAGATTTTAGGAAGTCATCTCTGGTGGAGACTAATTTATGTAGATCATCGTTCATGGAATCGATTGAGGTGTTAACGAATGAATTGCATATGGTTTAAGAGTTGTTGTCTAGACTACCCATGGGAATAGGTGAAATATCTAAAGGGCCCACCTCTTATGTCCCACAAAGAGAATATGATAGGTTCTTAGAAAACCAGAGAGGGCAAGGGCTCATATTATGAGATTGGAGAAGGCTTACACATACTTGTCCAGATTACAAATGCAGTTGAGTGACTCCTATAAGAAGATGAATAGGAGAGATAAGAATAGAGATAAGTTATTCATCCAAATGTGAAATTATTAGGGAAGCTCCTGAAGCTAAAGGATCCACTCCCCTCTTTGAGGCAGGTGGATGACGATGATGTTTCAACACATTGGTCTAAGGATGATGAGCCTGAATTGAGGGTGCAGATGACAAGGAGAATGATATTGATGAGAGTCAGTGATATATATTTAGGGACCCTTTTTCTTTCTTATGCTTTGATGGAATGTAGTGAGAACACTACTTATATTTTAGTTGGGGTGCCTTGTGTTTGTGTTTTTCTTATGTTTTTATTTGGATATTTATGAGGTATTGTTATGGATATTGTGTGCCCTTGTCGGGCTTGATTAATATTTGGATTTTCTTGAATTAGTCATTTTCTTTTGGATGATACTTTCCCTATGGTAGATTGAGTAATGACATTCTTAAGGGAAAATCATCATTTTTGGGTGTTTGTGCCATTTGTGTAGGGGAATTCTGAGTATCTGTAGCATTATGAATTGGGATTGCAATTGTAATTATGGTGAAGTCTGAGTAGCCATAGCATTATTGCCCTTGTTGGAGTCAAAAGAAGAGATTGTGACTTATTTTTTTTACTAATAATAGTTAGTCTTGCATTATGAAATGTGTGGCCATACCCCTCCATTAAAATAATTTGGAAAAACAAGCGCATGGAAGTGAATGATGTCGTGACAATGCTTAGAATCTTTTCATGACTCCTAATTCTTTAGTTGGTGGTAATGTGGAAAATGACTCCTTTTCTTCTTGCTTAGGAAGTAAAATCGATCCTTCTAGAATAGTTTGCATACCATGTGTAGTGAGTATTGAATAATTCTTGTGCTTACCTGTGTCATCTGTAACTTTCCCCATTCTTTCAATGCTAGTATTGATTATACTCGGTTGATGAAAATTCTTAGGCCTTCTTTGTGACTTACGGAAACCACTTTAGCCTAAAGTCTACTCGTTCATGAATGGTATCACTAGTTACCCTATTTGATCCTATTAACCTTTCTTTGGCAACCACATTACAAGCCTTAAATTTTTCCCTCTTGAACTCTACCCTCCTTGAACTCGGAATTGCCAACTTGAGGCTAAAAGCCTAAGTTGGGGTGTGGTGGAACTTATAAGAGATAATTAGTAGCCATGATTTTATAACTGAGTGTCTTCAAATAAAATCAATAATTGAAAATAAAGGAGGAAAAGAAAGAAAATAAAAGCAGAAAAAAAAAGAAATAGAGAAAAAAAGGAAAAAGCATAAACAAAAAGAAAAGGAGAGAGTTTTAAATAAGTGGGCAAGCTAGAATGAAGAAAGTAGGCACTTGTGTGAATAAAAGTGAAGTGGCCAATGATCCAAGTATGATATATATATTTGTGTGTGTGTGTGTGTTCTATGGAGTTCAAGGAGGATGTAGTCACTTTTATCCTTAATGCTCATCCTACCCTTCCCTGAGCATTCATCACAAGCTAGAAAAAGTCTTTCAATGTCACGACCCAATTTCTCATGTCATGATGGTGCCTATTATAACCCACCAGTAGGTAAGCCAAACCCGTTGTTTGGAATGACTAGTCACAGACTACCCAAAAGATAAAGAAAATAATTCCTAAAAGATGAAATTAGAGATCAAATACATAATATAGTCCTAAAACCTAGTGGTATCAGTCCAAAAGCTTCTACATAACAAGATTTCAAAGTGAAGGACAAATGAATACACTTATACAACTTTGCTCTGAATACAACATAGAGACCAGTCCAGTGCATGAGAGAGATACACAGAAATTAGGAGCTCACTCTAAGTCTCCAAACCATGGTTGTTTCGCACAACACACACATTAATGGAGATAAATCGTACTATAATCTATAAGTTGTAGAAGTGTACTGTGAGTACCAAACACGTGGTACTTAGTAGGCAACTGCCAACTGAGCTCCAAAGATAATGCAGATATGTACAACATATAAACAGAATGGAAAATTACACCCAAATAACCAGCAACCACATAAGAGAGTCAATGAGATAATAAAGATCAACTATCCATTCATGTCCAGTAGACTAACATAATAAGACTGAGGAGGTAACAAGGATGCACTATCTCATTCCAACCATACTAAGGAATCTTAACACTATATCATATATCACCGACCAATATATGAATAAACGGCGAAATAAAAATATATATATATATAGTAGTTTACAAGGCCAAGAATAAATATACAATCTGAGTAAATAAAGGAACGATGGGATATATGGTAGTACCATAGCTACATATAGCTAGATGTGTATATATAGAGAGACAAGGTCAACTTAATTATAACCTAAATTATCAGGCTAGAGTTCTTGTTCCTTATAATCCAGTAGGATAGAGTAGTAATATACTCAAGGTTTATATTCCAACTGTCTAATCATTAAATAATTATTCATAATAATGAAATAGTAAGATTGAAGAGGCCGAAAACATACCTCAAGTCTCGATATCGATACAATAATCAATCAGTCATAAACTAGCCATAATAATGATTATAACTATGATAATAACAACATCAATGACAACATGAGTAGTCGGCTAGTCCGAATAACCAATACCTAGCTGAGCCTATCACGTGCACCCACCTCTCCAGGCTCAGAATATTTAATCTACATACAACTCACCACAAGACATAATCAAAACTCATACCTATGCAACCCCTCCCCTCATAAGGGTTGATAGATATAGGAGCATACTAGTGATCGGCAATGCGCATGCAAAGAAGAATGCAATAGAATCCACAATACTATAATTAGTGATTATAATCAATGATATCATCATTGTAACAATCACCTTCATAACCATCATTATTGTAACCATCATTATTATAGTCATCATCCGACCTTGCTGGGTATGTATATAATTTTCATACATAGGGATAGTCAGACTCAAACTGGTAGATGTACACATAGGCACGTTAATATAATCAGCCTTCGGCATTACTGCGTATCATGCATCATCATAACCATCCTTTGGCCTTGTCGGGTATTAACGTATCATCATAATATCTTTTAGCCTTGCTGGTTATCATCACAATATCATAATATTCTCTGGCTTTATCGGATATCATCATATCATTATAGTATCCTCCGGCCTTGTCGGGTATCATCAATCATTATAATATCCTCCGGCCTTGCCAGATATCATTACATCAACATAATATCTTAATCAATATCAATAATGGAGAACAAGCCCCATAAGGACTAAAGTAAAGAGCAAGCCCCACAAGGGCTAATATAAATAAACATGAAAAGCGAATCAAGGTAGAGTATATTTTCATAATTCATTGCTCATCATCAGTGTCACATTATCAATAAGAATATATACATAACATAAATATTATAAGTATCATTGGGTTTACCCAAATTTATATCATCAATAAAACATCTTTCTACGTCCCATATCCGAGAGATGTGTATTTTGAAATATAGTAGATATATGAACTTAAGTCATGACTAAAAGGGTGTAAATCTGTAAGTTTGTTTCCCAAAGTGAAACCAATTCATTATAAGAGTGTAGAAAGGGTCAAAATCTCTAATGACTTGAGTAATTAGTAGTATCAAATCATAGATCAGAATCTATTTTGGTCAAATCTTTACAACATCATTAATAATCGCTTTTACATATAAGTTATTCATTAAGCTAGACATTTATTATTATGAAGAATCCATGTTTGAGTTGGAAAGTAGGCTTTAATCCTTAATTAGTGACAATAATTATAATAATACAATCTAATCAAAATCGTATCAATCATCGATACAATGATCATGAATATATCAAATTTATGAATGCCATGACCAATATTCAAACAATGGAACCACAAGTATTAATATATTAATAAACTACAATCTCATCATTTACAAGGATAAACGCTTCCCGGATGGTCAACTCATATCATAATATGGCCTTGGGCCCAATAACATGTCTATAATAATAATAACATCACACACACGGTCTTAGGCCTACATACGTATCAGGAACTCATATCAATAAACATATTAGTAAGTCAACTTGTATCCTCAAGTCATAACACAACTATAAGGCATAACATATCTTATGAGCCATAAGTATATTTATGATCATCTCACACTAGGAGGCATACTATATAATAAGCATCTCACACCTAGGAGGCATAATATGTCAATAAGAATCTTATATCTTAGAGGCATACTATCAATACGCATCTCACATCTAGGAGGTATACTATCAATAAGCATCTCACATCTAGGAGAATACTAATAATAAGTATCTCCCGTCTAAGAGGTATACTATAAATAAACATCTCACATCTAGGAGGTATACTATCAATATATAAGTTATATGTCATTACTATGAGGAATATCACCTCTATAAGCTAAAAATCTCATTTATGGGAAGAATATCATCTCTATAGGCCCAATATCACTTCTAAGAGGAATATCATCTCTATAGGCCCAATGTCACTTCGAAGAGGAATATCATCTCTATAGGCCCAGTGTCACTTCGAAGAGGAATATCATCTCTATGGGACCAATATCACTTCGAAAAGGATTATTATCTCTATAGGCCTAATATCATATCTAAGATGAATATCATCTCTATAGGTATCACTTCAAAAAGGAATATCATCTCTAATGGCCCAATATTACTTCTAAGAGAAATATTATCTCTATAGTCCCAATATCATCTCACAGGGGAATATCATCTCTAAAGGCCTAATATCATATTTAAACTAATAACATCTCTAAAGGCCCAATATTATATCTAAGAGAAAATAACATGGCTATAAGTCATTAGTTATTATCCTGGGAAAAATACATTATAACTCACCAAGTCACGAAGTAACCTTATACTAATAGCTCACTAGTCTCAACTAAGCCTAACATCTGCCAATAAGTCCAAATAGGCTATCACATGTCTTGGCTTAATGCCGGCTGAAAGAACCCACTTTTAATCTTTAATTTCCATATTTAGGCAAATTATACCCCAAACTAGGCTAAGGTATCTAGTTTAACTTTTAGATTTCAAGTAAGACATAACCAATCCTAAGATAGCAACTTCATCTAGAAATATGGACATTTAAGTTAACTCCACCAAATTACGATTTTAAGATCACCATAATATCCCAAATAAAGTTAAATATAATAACCATACTTCCAATGCTAAATCTATATCCCAAACCTAGCATCATATCAAATCTATTCTATGAATTAACTCAATCTGGGGAGAAAGAAATAAGATTTTAAAAGAGTACTAAGCATTTCACCTTACAGGTTAAAACCCTCATCTAATCCTCAAACTTAAATAATCAAGACTAAGTCATCCTACCTATAATTAATCTTAACATTACATCCACAGGCAAAATATAGCACACATCATCTTACGAAGAAGAGTAGACAGAAGCCTACATCAAAGCTGAATCACAAATCCTTAAATAGTTCACCATACTCTCATTTTCACTTCATAATCCCAACAATGCTATCACAGTATAAAATCGTAATCTGCTCATCAATATGAGAATAACGATACCTATATTGAATCATTGTGCTTTGGGTTAAAACAATATTAAAAAACCCCAAGTGCATCCTACTTATGGAAATCACAGTTTTGAGGTCAAACCAAATTCATACATGATCAAGGAATCATAAACCTTAAGAAATAGGTGAAAACCCAGATAATTTAGGGCTAAAATAAATCCCTCGAGCTATTTGGGGTTTTAATTCAAAAACCAAGAATTTCATCAAGAAAGGGATAGAATCTTATGTTAAATCCAAAGATATTTGTGATAATAGATGTTAATAAAGCTCCTAAGTCACCCATAAGTCTCAATTTTGAGTTATCATACTCATTAAGGCCTTTGCTTTAAAGATAGTGGGTGGAAATAAGCAATTTCGTGACCTAAGGGCCCTATTTATAGGCCCATCAGGTATTCAGGTATTGTTATCGCACACCTAAGGATTGCAATTGCACAGGATGTAGGAATAAGTATTGCAATCATAATACCTCTTGGTGTGATTGCACCTTCCTCTCCAACACCAGATATAAAAACCCCAGGATTTTGGCCCTTGGAAATTTCCTAAATTTCAAACTCACTATCCTAGTAATGATTCTCCATATGATTCGTATAGTGTCGGTTTGGTTCAAGTGACCCTAGTCGTAGGGAGCTTAGTAGACGGTAGTTAGGATTCTGCTATGGTTATGATTGAGATGGTACAATTTGTTCGGGGTTGTGACGATTCACTTAGTTAGTCCCTTAATAAAATCAATAACTTAGTGACTTAACTTGGATATGAGTACGAGTGGATAACTAAGAGCCATGAGGATGGGGTACACGTGGTATAGTTGAATCGTATATTGTCCAGTGTTAATCTTTTTAGACTTTGTCTTAGGTATGACTAGTCCATATGAGTCATATGGTTTGGTAATGAGTGGGATCAGAGAGTCGTGTGATGGGCAGTGTGTGGGCATCCAACTCACTGTATTAGTTCTGACTTAATGATACGAGTTGTATCTTATGGTCATATGTCACGGGATCGACTCATAACCACCTGAGGTATTTTTATAATTTTACGTTGGGGGCATTCTGGATATTTTCCCTTTTTAACTCCCTTTGACACCACGACATAAATCACCTTTTGGGACTTTATTAACCTATTATTCTCAATCAAACACTCTATTCAAGCAAGAGTCTAAGGTTTCTTTAAGATAATCAATTAAGTCTTTTAAGGGTGATTTCTATTCATATTCCTTGGTGTCTAACGCATGTTACTACTCCCTCATTGTTATTTTACAAAGATCATGTGTTTTAATGTATGATTTTCATGATATTGTTATGGTTTGAAATAATGGTTGGGGTTTTTGGATGTTCATGGTTGAATAATGGTTCTCATGGTTTAATTATGTTTTTTTTATTCTTGTAGTATGACTTTGACATTGTGGGATATTATAGATTCCCCAAAATACTTAGGTTATGGTTTTGAAACTTATGTGCCCTCAACCAGTTTGTTAAAATGCCAATGAGAATGATTTTTGTCACATTGTTTGACTATTCTTGATATCTTTGCATTGCATAAATGGTAATGGAACCTGAATTCGTCTTATTAATTTTAAACATTTCTGAAAGGCCTTGATGGTCATGGTTTTGATTTAATTGGAAACTTTAGAGTTAACTTCGTTTAATGGTTTTGGTATGGAATAAAAGAATAGACTTGCAAGCTTTAATTTTGGTATGACGATACCAATGTTTAATGCCTAAACAAAAAGATCCTTGGTAAATGGTTAGAATCTGTAATTGGTTTTAATATAGGCTAAAAGAGGGTTGTCTTAGCAAAGTCTTGGAAGGTGGAGGTCCTAGGGGGACCAATACTGGAAACTTATGTTTGCTGATGTGCGGTTTAGTCATGATAACCGTGTGCATAATATCATACTTTATATGTGGGAGATATACTAGTCATCTCAGGGTTTTTTCTTCGGTTCGTGCGGCTAACACGTATCGGGGCCTTTTCAGCAGGGGAAGCTTAACCTATATAGCTCATGGGTGGACAATTAGGAAGGCAGAGCTACACATCCCAGGTTAAGGTTTAAATGTATGTTAAACCCAATTCCCTATCCTGGCACGATATATATGTATATGTGTGATTGTATATGGTAATTTGATTTGGTTTTGAATAATGGCATTATTTTATCTTTATCCCTGAGTACATGCTAGTGTTCACTTTATTAACTGTCTTCAGGTGTTGTATCCCCACGCGATGCAGAAACTAGCCATACTACCATTCCTTCTGCTCAGTGACTTAGATTCGGGGGCAGCTTTGAGTCAGATTGAAGTAGTGAGCCTCCATACTCTGAAAGACTCTATTTCATGCTATGGACTTCTTTTCATTATTTTAGTTTCTTGGATTTTGGTTTTGGCTATGATCGAGGGCATGTCCTAATGATAAGTCGTGAATTTACTACTCATTTACTCTCAACATTCGTGCACACTACTATGATTTGAATGTAAAAGTGAGATACATTTAGGGTTAAATGTACCAATTCCCATATTTTACAGGGGTACAAGTGCTGAGAATAAATTAAGCAAACTTGAGCTGAAAAGGATCAAAAAAGAAATTGAAGTGCAAGAGCTGGAAAAGCTGAAGCAGGATTAGGATCAAGCCCTCAGTTATCGTTATCGTGATCGCGGACGTTAGCCCGTGATTTTACCGATTTAATCTAGTCAATCGACTGCAATCGCGATGGACTAACCGTGATAGTGACCAATCTTTCACGATCACGTGAGGGCGGAAAAGGACCCAAGGGCAGAAACTTTATTTTGACCAGCCGACCCCAATCCTATTTAAGGCTTAAAACCCATTCATTCTAGGGCACATCATTCCATCACCTATATCTCATCCTTAGTTTAGGGTTTTTGTAATTTCTTGGAACTTAGAGCAAGACTTGTACTATTTTGAGCTAACAAGACATTAGAGTAACTTTTAACTGTAGATTTGGCTTCACCCATTGAACATTCATTGGATTCTAATGTGTGGTTTGCCAGCACTTTATTCTTTTATGGATAACTTTGAGGGAAATATTAGTTTATTTGTGTTTATTATCATTATGAGTTGCTAGATCTACCTCTTGGGATTATGCTTGATTAGGGTGCACTTGTGTATGGGTTGTGATATTTTTGTGTAGATTTGAGTTTCTTAATGATGGGTTCTATTATGCTTGATTAAATTGCTTGGGATTTGATGGGTGAAAGCCCCAAATACCCAAATGGGTTTGATGGGTGAAAGCTCCAAACTCTAGAAAGCTCAAGGCCATCTTCGAAAGAATGGTTTTGGGTGAACTTTAGGAATCCATATCATCCTTGAAAGAGGGATATAGATACCAAAGCATCAACAGACAATTATGTGTATAGTTTGCTAATCTATCACTATCTTAGGCATAAGTGTGGTTGTGAAGTTAACTATACCATGGGTATCATCTTAGAAATA
The DNA here is from genome assembly GCF_002878395.1 of Capsicum annuum. Taxonomy (NCBI): domain Eukaryota; kingdom Viridiplantae; phylum Streptophyta; class Magnoliopsida; order Solanales; family Solanaceae; genus Capsicum; species Capsicum annuum. Next base: position 130,919,178 of record NC_061116.1, on the reverse strand, counting down.
GGGATGCCTTGATTGAGCTTTTGGGTGGTTTTGATTGACACACTTGTTAGGAGCTCAAAAGAGCCAATGGGTGAAATCCTTGTAGTTTTGTAGAAAAACTAGCTTTAAGGACATTAGACCTAGCCTACCATATCATCAATGATTATAATTTGCATCGAATTATCATGTTCCCATGCATATCTTGTCCCTAGGATAGCATAGTCCAAAGATCCGTTCATAATTGATTACACTCTAATTATTCTTAGTCTCAAATTAGTCCCTTAGAAGCCCAAGAACTACTTTTATGTTTGAAAACATAAAAAAAACATTTTGTACTATAGGTCTGAATTAAGTTAGTTACTCTTATTTCGAACCTACTCAATCACCACTCATATTGTTCCTCGTGGATTCGACCCGACTCTTGTTGAGTAAATATATTGACAACGACCGTCTTAGACTTAAATTGACGTATAAGTTGAGCGTTATTAAAAATGGACCGAATGTTACTTGATTTTGGTTAGAGGCTTTGTTAGAATACGATGGGCATAGGCAGTGTCGGTATTAGTGTTTGCCTTGGTATTGGTATTGGCATTAGGGTTGGCACCGGTTGGATATTTGATTGAGGTTGTTGGATTACGAATATATATATTTTATTTAATGTCTTTGAATTATTAATGATTTTTCTTGTTATATGTTCAGAATTGATCCGACATAAGGTGCAGGGAGGTTACAGTTGGGTATTAGAGGTGGTTTTCGGTCCTGGTTGGACTTGAGATACCTGACATGTCTAGGCCCTGATTTGGGTCATGTCAAGATATCATCTGAAACTTGGAAATTTCTAAAGTTTTTGCTAAGGCCTCGAGATTCATGCAGACTTCGATTTACACAAATAAACTATGTAACCATACTAAATTCGATGTTTTGGGCATAATGGAGAAGTTGGATTTTCCATCCAAGATCTATTCAACCAAATATGGGTTCCACACCTACATTTCCAAATTTTTAACTTTTGGACCAATAGGTCGAAATGAGCTCGGGTGCATCAGGACCCAAACCAAAGGTCTACCTTGCCAAAACTCGATATTCTGGAGTTGCAGGTGCAGTCAAAATTTGCATTCGAAATTGTTTTACTGGAGTTTTACCCTGATGGCCATTTGGAACAAATGAAGACTTCTAAACAGGGAATTAGTTCTAAAAACCAAACGAACTGTCTAGTAATCGAATTGTCAGTCCCAATAAGTCATAAATGACTTAGGGAGTCTATGGGAAAGATCTAACAGTAAAAATAAGAGAAAATATGAAAAATGACCTGAAGGGTCATCACAGCATCCACTACTAAAAGGACTTTCATACTCAAAAGTCAACGGATAGAAAAACCTCAAAACCTCGAAAGGATGAGGTACTAGGCCTGTATGCTCCGTGCATGACTTTCCATATAACCTCCGTGAATAGAGAACACTACCAAGGTATTTTTCCACAAGAATCCCTTTTCTAACCAGCTCTCTCACTCCACTTCCCAATAGCCAAAACTCAACTTTAATCACTAACTAGCCTCCAACCAAATCGAAAAAGATTAATGCACGCAAATCTAAACCACAACACACTGACACTACCTTGATACCCACATAAATTAAAAAAGGCTCATCCAAGCCAAAACCAACCCAAGACATGAGTCATACCACCAATTCTAAATCCAAATATAACCTTCCTTTACTATTCGTACTTACTGTCTACTCCAAACCAGGAGAAAAGTTACCTGAGTCCTGTCCGCACAATCTCATCACTGATAACTCAAAAAACTAAAACTAATATATTGAAAGTCTATACGACAACCATGAAAATAAGCTCATAAGGTACTATCTGGGCACACAAATGGAGATAATCAAGGAATACAATCTATAACATGCTACAACCAGTCCGGATGAGAATCAAAACTGGAAACCAGAAGATCAAGGCAAAATTACTCATCACTAAACGATCCGCTCCAAGATTTCCTATTAACCGTGAATGAAACCATACTGAATCTAAATCAAGTATACTACTTCCACTAATTATATAATCCAAAATTTCTAACGAAGACTGATGACTCTTGGTCAAAACTGAAAAAACTAATATTGGGTCTATGGGTTATCATCTGAAAACTTATCAACTATTATCCATCCAAAGTTGAGAAGACCTAATAGGCAACCACGGAGTAGGCTCAACCAACATATAAATGAAATCCAAATTGAGGAAAATCTAAAATGAATGATGGATGCAAGCTCTATAACTCCAAGTAGAAATCTCAATACCTAGGCCGAATTGCTCGATCTTAACAACACAAACCAAACTTGAAGAAAAGTAGGTATTTATACTCCAACTGTATCATAACTTCCAAATTGTCATTCCAAGGCTTCAAATCTAAATTTGAGCTAACAATTTAAAACCAATGTCAAATACTCATATCAACCATACTGTCTGAGTCAGAAACATCTGCACTAAATCATGCCGAGATAAAATCAAAACATAGTTAGAGAATAAATTGCCACAGGGATAACCATCGACTAACAGTGCAAACATCCAACTCTATCTCAGCTAGATGGCATAAATTACAACTACAGAATTGGAATTATGTTGAGGAAAAATTGAAACATAGTTGGAAAACAAAATCCCAACATAGGATAAATCACTGGATACAAACATAAGAAATCAACTCCATATCCGTTGGAGGGCATGAATTACCACAATATACTTAAGAACTCCCCAAGGCTGCAAACCACACTAGTAATGGCAAAACTCTAGCAACTCTTAGAAATACAACTCAAGTCAAAAACTAACCAACCCAACACGTTATCTCGACAAAGAATAGCCATAGGCTTATATCATTGAGGAGAAATGCTTCACCAAGCCTCATTATGTCGAACAAACTCTGAAATGAGGATTTCCAAAATCAACCCAAGTAGGACAATTACCACTTGATCTATCCATGAATCAGATCGAAGAAGAAAAAATATTGATCTCAAAACCAAGGTCAATGTCAAGACCACCACCAGAAAATCAAATAACTTAGGATAAAGAATTTATAATTAGCCAAGTTAAGAAGCGATCATAGGAACTATTAACTGTCTTCAATTCTCTAACTCCACTAGAGCGAGAACCACATCACGGGGGAAATGAAGCATCCAACTCCATACTTATAACAAGGGTGAACCATCTCTTGGAGATGAACCCAACAAATCAGAGAGATACGTTGATAATATCTCAATATCTATATCAAATCGCTATCGGGCAATGAAATATCTATAAAAACAAAATGGATCCAGAACTGCCAAGCTTAAATTACATTAATTAATAATATCAAATAATGTCAATAATCTCAAGCAGTGATAGTAATAGCAACAACAATATCGACATTAATATGATGAAAAAGTGGTACCAAAATGAACATCCATATCATGTACTACTCATGGGCCACAATAAGGCTAATGTGCCAAGATAAATAGGACTTGAACCCAAAAGCCCCACCCATAGGGAGAAAATATCAATACAGATCTACTTTATCCACTACTAAAAGAAATAAGCCATGGAAGCAGTCATATAATCATTAATTTAATAACAAGGCATACAATAATCAATATAAAATCATCAAGGTATATATTCATCAATAGGTACGAAGACCCTAACACACATAATGAAAAAGGTAAATGTGAGAAAATAAAAGCTCACCAATCATGGTGAAATTCACAATCACATGCCTAATGGATCTAGTGGAGAATAAATCTGAAAGGGTCCAAACTCAGACTGACTGACTAAATTATCAACTGAGGCGCTAAGTACACTATCTCTAACTAAAGGTACCACAATCATCAAGAGGTTGATCTTAATAAGCTGAATTACTAGTAATCTCATATGTGAAACACTCTCTAGACTAATAGTCGATCTCTCTGCAATAAAAACAAACTCTTGAAGCACCAACACAGCGAGAATGCAAACTGAGCTCAAATTGATGGCCAATTAATGTTGAGAGCACTTTCTACTATCGATGGTCATACTTTCTTCAATCATAGCCTACCTCAAGAACTCTAGTCTTGTGAGGAATATAGGCTAACTCTATCTAATAAACAACTCATATCTGGGGTACTCTCTAAACTAGAGTCCCATCATGATACAACCAAAATAAGATCCTAAAATACTTTGAGTTATTTCCCCTCATAATCTAGAATGGCTACCATGGCCCAAAAACCTATACCAATAACTCTGCAAGGTCTGATGAGGACTCTACCCGTTATGATCATCATGGCTAATCTGATAACCACTCATAGTCTAAAATACTGCCTGTGTAGAGTCAATATATGCTGCAAGTAAAGCTGACCCCTACTAGAAGGATCCTCACTCCCTGATGAAATACCAATAGCACAACATCAAGAGCATGGCCTCTTGCCACCACTTTTATAAGTCTCAATACATACTCTCTCTAAGTCCCTCACATAATCAATAACTTAGGAGAAAGAAGACCCAGCAACTATCAAATATTGTAATGCCAAATAGAGTAATAATGTTGATCCTCTAACAGATCTATGCACCATGCCCTGCTCAAGAGATATAGCATAGAAAAATATTTAGCCCATTCAAGAAAACCAGTCTCATACTTAGAATTGGGGAAGAACCCTGATGAACACTAATAGACCCAACTCTGATCTGAGAATTGCTCGATGAATCGAATGTCATCTATGGTTAGAAGGGATCTACAATATGACTTAGATTCCCAATGTTGAATCTCGAAGGGATAAAGTAGTTATGATCCTTACTGGAGCGTAAGATAGCCTCTAATCCTTTGGATGATTTGAAGATATTTGACATCCATCTCCAACTCTCTAGTCTAATGCTACGCTGAAGCTTTGAAAATATGTATTGAAGTCTCATCTGCTTCTATCGACCATCTCACATCACCCATTTAGGGATAGAATAGAGTCAAAGAATATGTTTAAGGTTCATAGAAATGAAAACACATGACAAGGAGTAAAGAAATGAATTTCTTACAAATGTCCATGTAGCCTCCCTAAGGTAGGTTACAGACTTCTCTGCACTGGTCTGCAGGACTCTACTGAAAACATAGTTTTTGTATAATACACCAGTGAACCTAGGCTCTGATACTAATCTATCACGACCCAATTTCTCAGATCATGATGGAGCCTACTATAACCCACTACTAGACAAGCCAAACCCGTATTCCAGAATGGCTAGTAATGGACTACCCAAAAGATAAAGGAAAGAATGAGAAAAAGATTAAATGATAGATTAAATGATAGATCAAATGCTTTTGTATAACAAGATTCAAAGTAAAGTACAAATGAATACACTAATATAACTTATCTTCGAATATAACATTAAGACTAGTCTAGTACAGAAGAGTGACATAAGTAATACTCTAAATGTCAGGAGCTCACTCAAAGTCTTAGAACTATGGCTTCTTCGCACGATGCATACATCAATGGAAATAACCTGTACTATGATCTGCAGGCTACAAAGTGTACTATAAGTAGCAAATATGTGGTACTCAGTAGGCAATTGCCGACTAAGCTCCAAAGATGATATAAGTGCGATCACATAAATGGATTTAAGAGAGTGTGTGTTGGTACCAAGGCTTGGTTTGTGTAAAATAAGTGCAAATAGGACCTAAATATACACCAAATCATCCCACTATGCACTAGAGAGGCGCCCTATCATTGAGGAGTCTTTTTGTCCTCTTAACTCCTATTATGTAATACACTATAAAAGAAATATTCTAGGGTTTCAGTTTTCAGCTTTTTGATATTGAATATTGTATCTCACTTTTGAAACACATAAGTTCTCTCCCAAAAGGGGCTTGGCCGAAACTAGGGGCTTGGCCGAAACTAGGTAACAATTAGAGTGTGAATTCACTCTTGTTTTTTGTTTGCTTGGAACCTTGGATGCTTGAAGAATTAAGTTCCCTCTTGTGTTCTTTGAAGAGTATAGGTGTTGCTGCTTTTATTGTTAAGGGTCTTTGTGTTTGAGAACACATTAGGTTCTTAGACTTTGTAGTAGTGTATGTCTATCTTTCTATCATTTACATTCTTGTAATCTTGTCACGATTTGGTATCTTGTATTGTAAGTCGTTTGTCTTGTTGTTGTTGTTCACATTGTTATGTTCATCTTGTGCTTCATATAATGTTATTAATCTTAGCTTGGGGCTGGCTGATTAGTGTGTTTAACACGTGATATTCTCTCCACTATTGTTATCACTAGTTAATTCGAGTGTGGTCACCAAGATAGTCCTCGATTTCTTGACTTGTGGACTATTTTGGTGTGTGATTCCATGTTTTCCTTTTTTATCTTGTATCATTTGGTATCAAAGACACCTTTGATTTTGTACTAACAAGATCAACCTTCGGTTTGAGAGTTGGAAAAACAAAGAAACAAAAAGAAAAGTTGAAAAGTTAAAAATTCCAGAAAATAGCAATCTGTCCATTGTTGTGTTCTTGCCCAAAAAAAGTGTTCTTGTTGTGTCTTGGCCGAGATTTTCTTTTTTTTTATTGACTAGATTTGGTTGTATTTTGTTTGTTTAGAGTGGTTCAAGTGTTGTTTTCATTCTCACCAACACTAAAAGTGTCCAAATCTAAGCTTGAACTTGAATTTGTTGAAGTTATTGTCGTGAACATAGGTGTGGCCGTGTGGACAATCTTGTTGTTGTTGTTGTGGGTGGCCGAATTATTATGGACTTGTTGTTGTTCTTGGAGAGATTATTGTTGGTTGTTCTTGATGTTGTTATTGTGCTCTTGAATTCTTCACCACATTCATCATCTTATTAAGCCTTAAAGTGCAAATAGATCTAAAAAGGTGAAAAAGTTGTTCACATCACTTCAAGGACTGACCACTACTTTTCACCTACTTTCCTTGATTTAAGGACTTTTTTTCAAGGAGAAAGTACCAATCTAGTCTTGTTTTGAATTTGAAAAAAAAGCTCCAAGACTAAATTTCCCTCTATTAACCAAATTCACCATTTCCAAGTTGTAAATTGGTCAAGACTTGAATTTAGAGAGTAAAATTTTGACAAAACCGAGGCCAATAGTAGACTGCCACATCACTAAATTACTGTTCATGCAATATTTTTAAGTTTAAATTTTAGATTTCTTAGTTTCATCTTATTGCTTTTTAGTCTCGTTTGTTGGTTCGAACACTAAATGACGACCTAGTAATCTCTTACTAGCTTGTTAGTTAGTTTTGTCCTATTTGTTCGTGTTAGCATTATTTGTGTACCTTTTGTCGTTTTGATTCATTGATTAGTTCTTGGCTCTCGTCCTATGATATTTGTTTGAGTTTCAAAACTAAAATCAAATCCGGACAAGAGTAGACTCAATCCTCGGCTCCTCACAGATTCCTTAGTTGACTTACAACACTAGTGAAGCTATGAGTAAGGTAATCGAAGTGTGTGAGTGTGGTGAGGCTTTTGAACTAATTTATTTTCTGTTTTTGTAGGTATTTTATTAGGTACTCGCAATGGAAGGGTCCACATCTCAAACCGTGGATAACAGTACTCTTGATACTATGAAAGCCTATCTTGAGGCTATCACCCGAACACTTGAGAGATTGAACACGAAATTTGGTACCGTGAGAGGAGATTTGGAAACAATAAAGGAAGATGTGTCTACCATGAGTGGGAGGTGATAATGGGTAGAAAGACAAAGAAGTTCCCGACCTTCAACTCCTCAAAAAACTTCCCCTTCTATCTCCCCTGAAATGTTACACCAAATGAACAAATCACCGAGTCAACCACCAAATGCTCTCCAAAACCATGAGTAGGATAGACCAATCCTCCCTCCACTTCACCAAGTCCAACATGATGGATTTGGAACCCAAATACCTCCAAACCCGAACCATTTACTTAACCAAATACCACACTTTCTAATCAAAACTCCATTGAACCAAAGGCCATACTATCCTCCAAAGTCTAATCTAATTAATCTAAATCCACCAAATCATGTTGAGGGTTATGGTAGAGAGGAACAACATGGGGGTTATAGAGCTTATGGTAAAGTTCACTTGAGGGAAGAAGAGGTGAGAGGTAGGCAAGGTGAGTTAGGCCGAGAGGAGAGAGGTGGTCACCAAACTCGAGAGTTAGGTATTACACTATCAAAGTTAGTCTTCCAATCTTCAAGGGCGAGAGTGATCCCGAGGCGTATCTTTCTTGGGAGTCATCGTGCGATAAGATATTCCAAGTAAATGATCTAACCGAAGAGAAGAAGAATTGTTACGCTATCGCTCACTTTGAGGGATATGCAAACACTTAGTGGGAGTCTGTGAAGCGGTTTGGTGATGTGTTAATTGTCGAGCAGCCACCTCCATGGTTTAGATTGAGATACCTTATGCGTCAAAAGTACCTACCTGAGGGCTACAAACATGAACTTCTTACCAAGTTGTATAACTTGAAGTAAGGAAACAAAAGTGTCATTGCATACTATGATGAATTTTAACAATTAATTTTGAAGCTTGACCATTGAGGAAAACAAGTGACCCATGACATTATACAATTCAAAGTCGGGTTAAATAGGGACATAGCTTCTCGAATGACCCTCCACAAATTTGACACCATCGAGGGCATCTTCCAAGCGACCTTGGAAATTGAGAGAGAGCTCTCGACTTCTAAGTCCAAGAATCACCAACAACCTTTCTTAGATTAGCACCAACATCAAGAGCACTCATCCAATGTCAACCAAGCCGAGAACAAGGTTGTCAAAACTGAAACCAAGGTTGCCCAAAGGTATCCCCTAAGAAATGAAGGTAAACCAAATTCTACTTCTCGTCCTAAGGGATTTCAATATTTTAAATATCAAGGGTGGGGGAACAAGGCTAGTGAATGCCCGAATTAGAGAAATGTAATCCTTAGGGAGGTAAAATTGTATTACCTTGGTGAGGAGGTGGGTCTTGAATCGAATGAGTGTGATGAAAAAGCTCAAGATGGAGAGCTAGAAGTTAAGGTGGAAATTGATAAAGGTGGGAAGGATATTTGGCCGATTGATGGAGAGTGTGTAGTACCTATATATATGGCAAGGAGAGTCATGCTTAGTGAGGGTGTGGAAGAAGAATCCGAGAGTGAGGAAGGTGAAGAAGAAGAGATGCCGAGAGTTGGGGTTGTGGGATTTGCCCACAAAGGCCCTTTTTTGCTTGCTAACCAAGATGCTAGCACTTTGCCTAGCATCCATTCTTCTTATGTGGGGGTTATAGAACATGTAAGTCCAAGGTGCATGTTTTATGAACTCATGGAACCCTTGGTTGAACATCCTAACCTTTGGAGGAGCATTGAAAAGATGATTCAAAGAGGAGAGCTTGCGGGTGATGATTGCTTGAATTTGTGGACAAATTCCTCTCAAGATGGAGAGGATGATACAAGTGAAATCAAGTAGATGGATTTAAGAGAGTGTGTGTTGGACCCAAGGCTTGGTGTGTACAAAATAAAGTGCAAATAGGACCTAAATACACACCAAATCAGCCCACTATGCACTAGAGGGGCGCCCCATTATTGAGGGGCCTTTTTGTCCTTTTAACTCCTATTATATAATACACTATAAAAGGAACATTCTAGGGTTTTATTTTTCAGATTTTTGATATTGAATATTGTATATCACTATTGAAACACACAAGTTCTCTCCCAAAAGGGGCTTGGCCGAAACTAGGTAACAATTAGAGTATGAATTCACTCTTGTTGTTTGTTTGCTTGGAACCTTGGATGCTTGAAGGATTGAGTTCCCTCTTGTGTTCTTTGAAGAGTGTAGGTGTTGCTACTTTCATTGTTAAGAGTCTTTGTGTTTGAGAACATATTTGGTTCTTAGACTTCGTAGTAGTGTATGTCTATCTTTTTATCATTTACATTCTTGTAATCTTGTCACAGTTTGGTATCTTGTATTATAAGTCGTTTGTCCTGTTGTTGTTCTTCACATTGTTATGTTCATCTTATGCTTCATATATTGTTATTAATCTTAGCTTGGGGTTGGCTGATTATTGTATTTAACACGTGATATTCTCTCTATTATTGTTATCACTAGCGAATCTGAGTGTGGTCACCAAGATAGTCCTCAGTTTCTTGACTTGTTGACTGTTTTAGTGTGTGATTCCGTGTCTTCCTTGTTTATCTTGTATCAAAAGATGATGCAGATAAATACGATATATAAATAGAATGGAAAACTACACCCAACTATCCCATAACCATATAAGAAAACCAATGAGATAATAAGAATCAAATATCCTATTCATGTCCAATAGACTAACATAATAAGACTAAGGAGGTAGCAAAGATGCAGTATCTCATTCCAGTCATACTAAGGAATCTCAACTCTATACCATATATCATTGACTTGAAAAAGCCACCTCAATTTAGAAGATATTATTCCCTTATTCGAAAAAAAATCATCTCTTAGTGAAATAAAAATATTTTTGGCAGTATCTTTAAAAAAAAAAACTCTCCTCAACAGAATCAACGGTATTAAAAAATCTCCTAATTATCCCTACTCTAGCTTCCTTCACAGACTAGAAAAAGATTTTTCTAAGGAATATAATGACATTCTAAGACAAGAAAAAGAGTTTTGAAAACTCAAATCACGCATCACTTAGTTAAGTGAAGGGATGCTAACACCAAGTTTTTTCATATTAAAGAAAAAGAGTTCTGAAAACTCAAATCACGCATCACTTAGTTAAGTGAAGGGATGCTAACACCAAGTTTTTTCATACTTCTATACATAATCATACGAGAAAGAATAGAATTATATCCCTTAAAGATAAAAAAGGGGAATGGATCTCTTATCACAGTCAAATTTTGGATTTTATTACCAACTACTATAACAATCTCTTCAAAATGGCGCTCCCCCACCAATTCAGTGGATTAGTAAATGGGTTAGAAATTGACCTTCAGGAACTTGATAGAGCCCTCACAATGGATGGAATCATTAACTCGATTAAATCATTCTCACCTTATAAATCCCCAGGTCCAGATGGGCTCCACCCTTTCTTCTATCAAAAGTATTGAAATATTGTTGGGGACTCTATTATTAACTTTTGCATGCAAACTCTCAATAATGCTTCCTTTCCCCTTAATATAAATTGTTCTTACGTCTACCTTATACCAAAAAGTAAAGAATGCTAGTAGCCTAAATAACTTCAAACCTATTAGCCTCTGTAATACTAACTACAAAATTGTTACAAAAAATCATTTCTAACTGACTAAATTCATGGACAAACTAATAAGTCCTTTTCAAAGAAACTTTCTAAAAAAACATCAAGGCTCGGACAATGTAATAATTATTCTAGAAATCATATCTCACTTTAATAGAATGAAAGGGAAAAAAGCTAATATGCTCATTAAAAATACCATGAGAAAGCCTTTGACAAATTAGAATGGAACTTCATATATAAAATTCTTAACTTCTTCAAAATACCGATGAAGTATCAAAACTTATTATGAACTGTATAACTACTAGTGAAGCCGCGGTTCTAGTAAATGGAGATCACACAGACTTCTTTAAGCCAAGTAGGTGCATTAGACAGGGAGATCCCCTACCTCTATATATCTTTATATTATGTATGGAGATGTTCACTCAAAACATCGAATGAGAAGTAAGATGCGATAATTGATCTCCGACAAAAATATCTCCAAAAGGTCCCTCTATCGTACTTGTTCTTCACGGATGACCTTACTTTAATGGACCAAGTCACCTATGAAAATTGCAGCATTATCTATAGAGTCTTAACTCAATTCTGCCTCGAATAGGGACAAATTATAAATATCAATAAATCATAAATTTTCTTCAAAAAACACTACCCGGAATGACCTCATAAACTCGGTAACTAGTATGCTAGGTGTAAACAGAGGAAAGTACTTTGGTAGATACCTTTGTGTACCTATTATGTGATAAAAAAACCCATTTAAAAGGATTACCAATTCATTTTGGAAAACCTCTAAGCAAAACTTGTGGGTTGGAAAATAAATTTTCTTAACTTAGCGGGTAGAACTACATTGATAAAAGCAACTCTTAACAATATACCAACACATGCCATGCAAATAATTCTCCTCTACGATAATATTACTGATCAAATTAACGAAATTAAAAGACAATTCCTTTGGGACTCCTCAACTACTAAAAAGAAAATGCACCTATTAAAATGAGAAACTGTAACTACTAATAAAAACATTGGGCGTCTTAGTATTTAGGATGCAAAAATTAAAAATAAAGCCCTTATAACTAAACTCGCATGAAGATGCTTCACCAAACACTAGTTGCTATGGACTTCCATGCTAATAAATAAATACACCAAAGATAAATTTTCTCCAGCAAAAATCTTACAAAAACCTATAGTATAACGTGGAAATATCTACTAAAATGATGGGAAATATGCTCTAGTAATCTGTTTTGGACTGTAGGAAATGGGGAGAAAACTTCTTTATGGTATGATCACTGGATCCCATCCATAGGAACCCGTTGGTCTCTCATACAAGGTCCTCTACCTAAGGAGGATGATGGAAAACAGTGAAGGATATAAGTTATCAAAATGTATGGAATCTAGAGCAAATTCTTTTCAACCTCCCTTTAAATATTATTAATCTTATTAAAGGAGTCTACCTACCTAGTATTTCTAAAGCTATCGGCAAACCATCCCGGAAACACACAAGCTTAAGGCTCTTCTAGTCCAGCCTATTGGCTTATTAGAAATAGTAACATAACAAGTCTCGAATCGGGAAAATCTTTTAAGTGGATATGGCAACTCTAGTGCCTAACAAAATAAAGTTCTTCTTATGGTTGTGTAAACATAATAAACTACCTACGGGTAGCTATCTAAACTTAATAGGAATAAATATCAATCCCAACTAATATTTCTATAGGAGATCAGAGACCATGCAATGTATCTTCCTTTACTATAGAAAAGTCATTACATTCCGGAGAAAAATCAGTATGACCAATCAAATTGCAAAAATAAAATTTTCTACGGAGCATTGGTTAGATCAAATTATAAAATCTAACCCCAACTTAAAAGGAAACATTTTAACTTGGGACAACACATTTCTTTTTACCTTTGGAATATGTGGCTAACTCGAAATGAGAACTATCATAAACAACTTAATAAATCGATCCTTACGAATCTATCAATTGTTAGAGCTATTGAATTCACCACCTTAACAGGTAAATCCAAATTTGAAACCCCGCCTGCAATCCAACATATAAAATGGATCCTACTTGAAAGGGGATATAAACTAAATATGGACAGTTCTTCGTTCAAAAAACACAAAAGCAGAGCTATTAGCACTGCTTCATGGTCTGTGTATTGTGGACAATATGTTTATATTCATATCACTATATGTATGGACTCCAAGGTAATTATTTTCTTGATTCAAAATGGGCACCCAATGTATACTAACATATTGATGAATGTAGGGAATTAATCCACAAGTTAGGGGACCCGCCCATTCAACATAGCTATCGAGAAGTTAATCAAGCAATAAATGTCCTAGTTATGAAAAGAGCTCTATCTATTGATTATGGTTATGTTAGGGAATGGAAAGTTCCACCTTTGTTTATGGACCAAGTCTTGGATGCAGACAAAAAAGAAACTACTTTGTTAGGCTCAAGTGGTCAACCTATTTTGGTTATAGTTCTAAGTCTTCTACTACTAATCCCACATTTTGTACCAGTTCTAATGCTACTGATCTAACTTTTGGTGATGTAACTATTGGCTCTGTAAGCCCTACTACTGTTTCTGTTTTTGTATCTAATAGTCGGCTCTTGAACACTGCTGCCCCACTGATATGTACTGATGCTTATTAGTTATTAATAAAATACCTTTTGTTTACCAAAAAGAGGTGATTATGAGGGTCCAAATGCGATAATATGACTTGTTTTTCATTTTTTTAAATTAGTTTTTAATTATAGTTTTTTGCTTTTAATTTTGAGAAGCTTGTTTCACTGAAAAAATATAGTTTTCATAATTTTTTATTCACAAATATTAGAAAAATAAAAAAAATTCTTTTTAAAAAATATTTGTTTTCCTGCCAACACATTATGAGAGTAGGTGATAAAATGGAAGCATGTCAATGATAGAATGAAAGTAAAATATTTGGTGTAATATAAAAGGAAAAAGATCAAATTTACCCCTCTACTTTAGAAAATTGGCTAAATATATTTTTCGTCATACTTTGAGGGCAAATTCACCATGGTTGTCATACTTTGGGGCCAAATTTATCCCTCTACTTTAAAAAATTGGCTAACTATACCCTTCGGCATATTTTAGGGAAAAATTTACCTTTGATGTCATATTTTAGGGCAAAATTTATCCTTGTTTTTAAGAAACTCTTCATATGTACCATTTATTTAACAGAAAAGTCCAAATCAACATAAAATTGATCATTTTTTAAAATAAAACATACCCTAATCTAACCCGCTCGATCGGACCAACAAAAGAATACACAATCAAATATACCACTTCCTCAGTTTTTGGCTGATTTTTCCTGGCGAACAAATACACTTCTCTTTCAATATGCAACGCTGGTAAGTTGTTTACAAATGAACAAAAAGTCAAATGGTATGAGATAATGCAAAAGTATAGAATTAGAGAAAATGTCTATTACAAACTCTGCTCCTGTTCCAATAATGTTCAAATTTCAAAATTTGGTATGTAATTATATGTGCATCTAGATAATAGAATTAGTGGATACGTTTTCTCAGCAAATGACATAATAAAAAATTTATGTTGATCCAAATTGTATATAAAGACATAAGAATGAAGAGATGCCACGATAGACACATAAGGAGATCTCTTAACTCAATTTTCCAGAGAAATACCTAGTGGCCTAATCTGTTGGATTTGATAGCTAAGTGTTATTTTTCACGAGCTTTGCACTGATGTAGATTCATAAACTGAGGAAGAGGTATGCTTATTTGTGTTTTCACTGATGCAAATTTATTTATCGTGCGCAATGCACTAATAAATATCTAGTGGCCTAGTCTCGTGGAAAAAATTTGACCAACAAAATTGAGGGGGTATATTTATTTATGTCTTTTTTGTGGCTTGAGCTGGATTGAGTGGGGTTAGATTAGAGTGTGTTTTTTTTTAAAAAAAAATTAGCATACAACGTTGATTTGAAATTTTCTATTAAAGAAAAGGTATATGTGAAAAGTTTCTTAACAATGAGGATATATTTGAATTTAAAGTATGACATTAAGGATAAACGTGATCCAAAAGTATAACAAAAGATAATTTTTTTGAAGTACCTTAAAATATAACAATAACGGTAAATTTGCAAAATATTATGAAGGATGTATTCAACTAATTTTTGAAAGCTTATTGGTAAATTTGACACTTTTCCCTATGCGAACATTCACTCTCAACTCGCAAGTCAACTTTCCATTAGTCCACATTGCATGGATTCTCAATAATCCATCGCTTTACTTCTCTAATGAGATTGACACTTTGGATTAAAAATGACAAACAAGTTATCCAATTAAGTGAGAGTCCTTCAAGTTTTTTAAATTAGGTGGGAGGAACAAATCTTTTTTAAGTCTTTTTTTAAGTTTTTCCGCTCCAACAACTTGTCCCAATTGTAGAACAACTTTGATAGTTGTTCGACAACTTTACGAAGTTGTTCAATAATTATCAAAGTTGTTCAACAACTGCACAAATTGTTCAACAACTAGGTACAATTATTCAATAATTGAGAGAAGTTATTTGACAACTACGCAAAATTATTCAAAAAATTAATGTAGTTATCTAATAACTATCTCAATTGTTCAAAGACAAATCTTCTAAGGGACAAGTATGTGGCACCATTTGTCCCCTTATTTTTAATTGGAAACTTTGGAAGCCCTTCTGGCTCTTTTTTCTCGATGAGATTCAACTATCGCTCCTACTTCAAATCACATCATCCCCAAACCCTAGCTTCTCTCAAGTCTATTCTCAATTCCTTCTTCTTTCTGCTCTCTAAAGTTAATCCCATGGACGGAAATCCTCCCCCCGATGATCCTCCGCCGTTTGATCCTTTGGAACCTTCGAATCCTGTATCTTACCCGTTGAAAACGCTGGAAGAACTTGAGTCGAGATCCTATTTCAATTCTTTTCACTTTCCCTTCAATAAAGCGTCTGTAAAGCTGCCGCCTTACGCCGCCAATGAACTACCAAAAAGGCCTAGGCTTCTGGTGTGCCACGACATGGCTGGAGGATATCTTGACGATAAGTGGATACAAGGAGGAAATAACCCTGATGCTTATGCTATATGGCATTGGTATTTAATTGATGTATTCGTCTATTTCTCACATTCTTTGGTTACTCTGCCGCCTCCCTGTTGGACTAATACTGCTCACAAGCATGGAGTGAAGGTATCAGAGTAAACAATTCTTATCGAATAATGTTGTGATGTGACTTGTGAGCAGATATTGAGTATTATCTGACTTGAAGTAATGCAAAATTTAGGCTGTTACTTGTACATGTTGGAGTAGAATAGGATGCGTCCTTAAATATGAATTTAGGAGCTCATTCTTCTTATTTATTTTTCCGACCGTAGAATTAAAAGTACTAAGCTTTGGAAATTTTCTTAATTTCTCCAATTATGTTGAACGAAACCTGAAGAGAGTGAAATGCAAAAGATGATTCGTACACAACCTCAACTAATTTGGGGTTGCGTTGTGGTTGATTGATTATCTAATTTTTTCCAATTATGTTGATTCATTCATCTGCTCTTTCAACACGTGGTCACTTCTTCACTCTCCATTGAGCTTGACTTTCATTTATTGTAAGGTATTGGGAACTTTTATCATGGAGTGGGATGAAGGGAAACTTCTTGCCAACAAATTACTGTCATCACAGAAATCAGCTCAGATGTATGCAGAGCAGTTAAGTGAGCTTGCTGCTGCCTTAGGCTTTGACGGATGGCTGGTAAGCAATTGATTTAGAAGTCTGATAGGCCTTCAGGCCCTTCACCTTTCTTATTCTTCTCTTACATTTCCTAATTTCAAAACTTGATGCCAAATCTTTACATTCATAGCATGAAATTTCTGATTCCCTTTATTTTAGATATGTCCGTTAGACTGGAAAAGTGATTTTTCCTTTTCCAATGTAAATCCTCCTTTGTTATCCTTTCTGGAATAGTAGTCTAGAGGATTTTTCCCTATATCAGAGGAGAAAAATTAGTTTTCTGGTTAGTAACATATTTGGAAATTGAAGAATGGGACAAATTTCTATAAAGTAAAAATCTTTAGAGAAATACTTGTTTCTGAAACAGGGCAAGTATAGTCATATAGGCATAAATTCCTAACTGCTTTCCAGTAAAAATTCATCAAGAAATGAGTTTATCATGTCATAGTTTGCATAACAGTGTCTTATAACAGAATCCTTCTTTTTCCTTTTTCAAATATCTTGCTTTCAGGTCAATATGGAAGTTTCCTTGGATGTCGAGCAAATTTCTAACCTGAAAGAGTTTGTCAGCCACTTAACTCAATCCATGCATTCCCTTGTCCCTGGATCTTTGGTCATATGGTAATTTCATGAAAGAAATTCTCTCTTCAAAGTTAAAAGCAGCATAATTGTTCTTTCTTTCTGCTCCGAGGTCTTTGGTCCTGTGGTAATATCATGAAATAAACCATATCTTCAAAGTGAAAAAACAGCATAATTGTTTTTTCTTATGCTGATGCTACAGGTATGATAGCGTCACAATTGATGGGAACCTTAGCTGGCAAGATCAACTAAATGCAAAAAATAAGCCTTTTTTTGATATATCTGATGGTATATTTGTAAACTACACTTGGCGGGTACTTTCTCCTACTTAATTTTTATTCCCAGGTTAATAATAATAATAATTGCTAAAACCTGTTTTCTTATATACTTACAGGAGAATTATCCTAAGCATTCGGCTGAGGTTGCCGGTGACAGGAAGTTTGATGTTTACATGGGAATTGATGTCTTTGGAAGAAACACTTATGGTGGTGGACAATGGACGGTGAGTTTGTAGAACATGTATGGGAAATAAAGATTTCCTCATCCTGTATGCTCGTTTTTATTAATGCTAAATACATAATCCATATCATCGTTTTCTCATTTATGTTGTAAGTTAATGTTTTATACTGTTTGATATTGACAGAAATATTTGAAAATTTATGGTGTTATCTTGTTTGGGATCTTTATTAGTAAGAAGTCCTTGTTTGCATCTTTGTTATTCAAGGGAAGAGGATTGGGTCTTATTACTCTATTTATCGATAGATTAAAGAAATATCTGATATTCGACCTAAAAATGTCTATTAACCAGAATTTTAGCTTTACTACGAGTGTAACAGATCAAGCAGTGATGAAAAAGTAAGTATGGTAGTGAAGAAAACATGTCAAATAATAAGGGAAGCAATACAAAGCATACAGAAAAGGATGGTAAAAATGGTGAAATAATGTGGTAGCTGAAGCAAAATAGACAACAGATGGTAACCAGATATCAAAAGCAAGAAACTACAAGTATACGACTACTATTATGACAGACACCGTGCTACCATACTCCCACCAAACCTAATCTCGCAGAGAAGCGAGACAAAACTCACTACCTACTAACCTTCTATCCTAATCCGCGACCTTTATACCCTTCTATCTAAAGTCATGTCCTCGCCTCCTTGGTAAGCTAAGGTTGCATCCTGTCCTGTCTAATCATCTCTCCCCAATACTTCCTCGGCATACCTCTACCTCTCCTCGTACTGGCTATATCCAACCTCTCACACATCCTTATTGCCGCGTCTGGGACTTCTTCTTCACATACCCAAACCATCTCAATGTTGCTTCCCTCAGCTTGTCCTCTATGGAGCCCACTCCCGCCTGTCGTGGATATCCTCAGCATCATTGCATTTTTTGAACATGGCAGTTCGTGATTAATCAACACTCTGCCCCATACAACAAAGCCGGTCTAACCACCACTCTTTAGAACTTATCTTTAACAATTAAGAGTTGTTAAACCTCATAAATCATCAACAACCTTCTATATTACAACATAATTCAAAATTGGCTACATGAGTCTTACTCATCATTCTAACACAAGTACTGGACCTACCAAGTTCTATGATTTTAGTGAACTTCCAAAATTACCTGATGAAGTGTCTATCGTGTTAGTTTTCTTGAAAGATTCTCATCACATTTTCATCTATTTCTCAAATCATCTTTGAATCATGTGCCGTGGTGTATGTTATTTGTTGATGATGTTGTACTAATTGACGAGACCCGGGAGGAGTTAATGATAAGTTGGAGGTTTAGAGTTAGACCCTCGAGTCTAAAAGGTTTAGGTTGAGTAGGACCAAGATGGAAAACTTGGAATGCAAGATCAGTGATTTGATGCATGAAGCTGATGTGGTAGTGAAGTTGGATTATCAGCCATTCGATTAGAGTGATAGTTTCAATTATCTTGGGTTTATGTTTGAGGGGAATGGAAGAACTGAAGAGGATGTCATGCACCGTATTGTTGCAAGGTGGTTGAAATGGAGGCTCGCTTTAGGAGTCTTTTATGATCAGAAGGTGCCTCCTAAGCTTAAAGATAAGTTCTATAGAGTGCAGTCCGACTGGCTATGTTGTATGGAGTGGAGTGTTGACCAGTTAAGAACTCCTACATCCAAAAGTTGAAGGTGGCGGAGATGAGGATGTTGTGTGTTGTCTTACCAGGAGAGATAGAGTTAGAAATGAGATTATTCGAGAGAAAGTGGGAGTGACTTAGGTGGAACACTAGATGTGTGAAGTGAGGTTGCGATGATTCGGACATGTGATGATGACGTGTACGGGTGCTTCTGTACGGAGGTGTGACAGGCTGATTATGGATGGTTATAGACGGGGTAGAGGTAGGCCGAAGAAATATTGGTGGGAAGTGATTAGGCATGACATGGATCAGTTATAGCTTACGAAGGACACTATCCTTGATAGGAAAGTGTGGAGGACGCTAATTAGGGTAGAGGGTTAGTAATAGTAGGGAGGAGTAATAGTAGGGAGGAGTGCTTTGTTTGTATCTGTACCTGTAGTTTCTTGTAATTTCTTATTTGTAGTATTTTGGTGATGTTTGTGATTTCGAATAGATACTTTAAAGTATTACGTTGTGGGTGTCTTGTTTCTTTTATTAACTAGCGGTGTGTTATCCCATTATGTTGTTTGTTTTTATGTGTTTTGTTTGTTATACTGTTATCACCTGATCCGGGAGTCTATTGGAAACAGCCTCTCTACTTCATCTGTAGTAGTGGTTTGAATTCCATACACTTTACCCTCGCCAGACCCCACTTTGTTGGAAGACACTGGGTATGCTATTGTTGTTCTAAACTTTCGTAATTTTTCACAAAAAAGTGGATCGTACACACATGCAGAAAAATGTATGTATATATATAATTTGTGTTTTATGCTGCTATAATGGACAAAATGAAATTGCCATTTATGTGTTTGTTTCTTTTTCAACTAGTTCAGTGACTTAAAACAATGTGCGTCACTTTCAAGTTTGTTAGAGAACACTTGCATTGTCTGATTGTTTAGATACTTAGACCTTCTTTTAGCCATTTTGGGATCTTTATATAATAGTTACGGAAGGAGGATGCTAATTCATGGATGTAAGGTTTTAGTTTCAGTGTGTATCTTAGCAATAGTTAGTTTCGGAAGTTGGCAGTAAGATGCATATCATTGTTAAAAACTAACTCTTTTAAGTCCAAATAAATATTACCTTCTAAAAAAAAAAAGAAGCTAACTCCAGATCACTAGTTTTAACTTTTCATATAGGCCGTGTTGCTTCATTTTCTTAAATCACTTGTTAAAAGAACTATTTACTTCTAAAATCATGTCCTTTTTATGCAGACAAATTTGGCACTTGATGTGATTAAGATGGATAATGTGTCAGCAGCCATATTTGCTCCTGGATGGGTGTATGAGACGAAACAGCTACCTGACTTTCAGACTGCACAGAACCGGTCCTGCACCGCCTGCGATAATATCTCTTAAATGCTTTACTCTAAAAGAGTATACTTTCCACTAAAGATTACTCCTCAGATTATTGTTAAAGATTCACAATATTTACGTATCCTGATTTCCATGGTTTAATTTCTTTTCATGTAGCGACCACCCTCTCCACCACCTGGATATTCGTGTGTGTTTTTAGTTATTTGAAAAAAATCAAATATCCTTCTTTTCGATTGGTCTTTCCTTGGCAAATGATAGACCCACACCTACCCTGCCAGCAATGTGGAAGATGAGGTCCAATAGATTACTCACATTGCCAAGGCAAAAATGGAAGTTTCTCCATTTCTTAGTAATTTTGAGTGACCAAGCCGAAAATGGAAGTCTCTTCATTTAAATCTACAAGGCATATTATATTTTAAAATGTTTCAAAAGTTTTATGAACTTCCAAAATAATACTACTATATAGAAGTTACATTCAAGTAATTTAGAGTTTCTCGCCATGAGGGATGCTTCCCTGTTGAACTAATTTTCAACAGCTAAGTTTAATATTTTTCTGCTATTATGGGGCTATCATATACAATTTAAATTGATTTCTCCAATCAAACTATGTCACATAAAATGGGACAATCTGAGGAGATTTTATGCAACTTTATGAATGTATGCCTCTGAACTGCATTGAGTATCTTGGCAGATTTTGTTTATATTGCTGCATTATCATATCTGCAATTGATTACACTGCCCTTTTTGGCTATTGAAAAGTAATATATGCTTTCGGTTAACCATATCACAATTAAATGCTTTAACATGCAGTTGGTGGGAACTTGTAGAAAGATCATGGGATATTTCACAAAATTACCCCCAAACTCTTCCATTCTACTCGAACTTTGATCAGGTATGGCCTGAGCTTGTTTGTTTTCATAACCTTGTTTTGAGTTTCCTCCATCTTTTTACAAACTAAGATGCATATTATTGCTTGTATGATTGTATCTTCTTCCTATCAATGCCAAGGTGGGTTGTCTCTGCACGTTCCCTATTTTGAAGTACTTGTTATGTTTAAACTTTTTGTTGAATAGTTCACTTAGAGCAGTAACCAGTGTGCTTAGCAACTTTTGCACTTTTAGAAACATGTTTATCTTGAATTTCAAGAAGCAAATAATGATGGTTCAAGAGTGAAAAGAAGAGCCAAGACCATTATGGGTGGTTCCTGTAGGGCAGATAGAGGTAATTAAGTATGTCGTCGTATTTTAATTAATTTGATTAGCAACAGAGATAAAAGCATGTTTAAATGGTTCAATGTGAAGCTTCAAGCTGAAGATGCCATGAAATGCATATGCAGAAAGGTGTAACTTAATTTCAAGGGGCATCTGATAAAATTGTCAAGTACTGAAAGTCTCCCAAAACCCAAAAGGGTACCCATCATGGTCCAAAGGTGCTTCTATTACTGTTTATGAATAACAGGGGGAAGGCTGTGGCGATCAAAATGTTTTCTAATTCAAAAAGTCCATGAGGTGCAATGCCCGCTAATATCCATGTTATCATCATCAGGGTCATGGTTATCAGGTTTCTGTCGATGGAAAGCAAATATCACAGACTCCTTGGAACAACATTTCTTCCCAAAGCTTTCAGGTGTCTTCTTGTACCCGTATGTTTTTATTTCGATATTTATCTGTTATCAAATGCAGTACTAATTTGTTGGAGTTCCATTTTTTGAGAAACTTTCTGTTTAATGTAGTTGTTCTCTGTGATCTAGGACAAAGCATTAAACTCCAAATTTTTACATGTTACAATCATTATAGACAATTTAATTAATTTTTCTGGTGTACAGTTCCTACTGCTAATATGTATGTTCAGATCGTTTCATTTACTTTCCAGTTTTGCATAATATCACTTTTATTGTCAAAAGACTTTTCTGTAACCTTGTTTCTGCTTTATTTGGGCATCACAGTTTCCCATAGTTAATGGTGTCTCTGAGATGTTCACTTGGAGCGCTTTTGCAAGGCTAGAAAGTGTTCATGCAATTAGGCACAAACTGTGTTTCATTAATTTCTGGAAGTCTTTTACAGAGACATGCTAATCATGTCTTCCACATGTCATTAGTGTCAGCAACATTCAGTTTCACGGGGATGTTTTGCACCATATGATTTGCTCTTCAGATTAATTTTTTGAAAGATTATAAGTTTGGTACGAGTGTAAGTGACAAGAACTGACAACACAGCTGATATTTCCTAGCTGTTGTTCTCTACTTGAATTTGCCTTCACCTTGTGAAATATCATCCTTGAGTTTCGTTTGCGAAAATTAATTCTTTAACCACAGCACTAAGTAAAATAATTGAATATCTGAAAAGGTTTGTCAGTTGCAATCTACGTAATTCCTAATATGTTTATAAGTGTACTGATGTTACTTTAACTCTTAGATTCTATACTTTACCATGTCATCACAAAGATAATCCATTCCCTTCTACAAACTTCTTACCCTTGCTAATATATACACTTTCATCTCAGCCTTTCCTGGAGTTCTCTGGGAAATCTACTGGAGGACATCTCAAAGTTGTTGTTGAGTAAGTTTCTGTGCTTATTACATTTAGTTTTCAATCTTCCTGACTTTGTTTTCTGTCAGTGGTAGTCCCTTGTTTCAATTTGATGATATATCACATATAAAGTCTTATGTGAAGCATTCAACACTTGAATTCAGGAGAAAAAATGTCTAATGTGTAAATCTTTTTACATATGCCATCATAGATGTAAAAAATGCAAAAAGTTGGACCACACGGACATGTAATTGTAGAGTCTCTTTGCGCTCCTCCATTGCAATGCTGCTCTAGATTAGAAAAGTTTGAGACATTGGTACACCTAAATTGTCTCTCTGAGACCTAATGCATTTTCTGCCAGCAGCTTCATTTGAGATAACAAGACGTGCCCTTTGTTTTGATGAAATGCCTATGAGTTGATAATGAATGAAGCCCAGCAGTTCAGCAACTCAGAACTTTTAGAGCATTTAAGCAGCAACTCAGCTGAAAGCTGTCTGGTTTTGCTGTACTGCTGCATAAATTTATTAGTAGGTTAGCAACTTACCTACTCTTTGGTTCTCCTTAGTGTCCCCACATTCTCATTAACAGTAGGCACATTTTCGCCTTTCAACAAAAATATTTCCCCAATGACCAATCTCCAGCTACCTTCCATTTCCAGTTACCTTCTGTTGAGACCTGGGGTCATTTTTTAGCAAACCCACAAAAGTAATCTTTCTTACTTTTTTTCTCTTTCAGAAAGTTTAGTCCCTGCAGTTCTCAAATCTCCTTTTAGCAATTCTCTCACTGGAAAATCATCTGTTATTTCTCTTTTCGTTTGGCTTGGTGGACGAGCATAAGCAAACCGAACATTCACATCTCATTTTGTGGGAATCGGAGCTACTTCCATGTTTGCAGGTTGCAGGATGTATGAGCAGCATGTCTATTCTTTTTGTGTTTAAAATGTTGTTTGCTTTTCCCTACTGGTGGTCATGACTAATCACCAGGAAGAATACCTCTAGAGTTAATCTTCATAGAAATCAAACCCCACCTAGCACCCCGTCCATCTCATAACTCTTATATCTACCATGGTTCTCCCTCTCTCTCTCTGTCTGTCTCTCTACACACACGCGCACACATATATGGGTCTTGCTAGTCTACTACACGAAGCTAGTAGGTTAGCATTGTACCCATTTTCCCTTTTCTATCCTTTTAAACACATTCCCATCTTTTAACAGCAACATTTTTGGGTTTTTCAACAAGAGAAGTTTAAACACCTGAATCCTCTTCTTAATCAGCCGCCCTAGTTATTTTTCCTCTTCGCCCACGAGTAGTCCCCCTTTGTTTCTTTCTCCGGCTACTGGTCTATTTCTTTCCTCATCAAACTCCTCCCATTTCTTTCCTCCAGGTGACTTTGCTCCTTCCTCTTTATCTCTTTTCGTCCTCTTTCATATCTAGGAGTAATAGAAAAGAGGGAAGCCTTAGTTTGATCTTGAATCTCTTTAGTTGCGGTAATTAGAAACCATCAAAAATTGTGGATGCCTTTTTAATTCAACTTGCATGCCAAACATATGGAGGTCCATCTTGCAATTCGGAACAATGATGGAAATCAGTAACCACCATAAACTAATATTTGACTTTTAATCTCGTTACTGATGCATTTATAATCCAGCATATGTCAATTAGTTGCTGATTACCCAATTGAAAAAAGAAAATTTTGGGATAAAGCTCTGGAGACCCGTTGGGAGATGAAGCTCAGATTGTTTATTGTTCTTCACCAAGAGTCTGGGTGAGAATTGAAGGAGAATGAATGGAAGGATCTTGGTGAAAGACAAAATGGTCCTGGCATTTAATGTGTTGGCAGAAAATAATAAGGACACTTTGGAGAATCGAAAAGTGGTGGGGACATTGCGAACCTACCGCCTTCATGTAGTAAGTTAGCAAAACCCTATTTATATTTTTATATATAAACACATATCCTGCTCTACCATTAGCTTCCATTTTCACCCACCTTGCTTATCACTTCTAATGATGGCTCATGTTCCATCAAAAATCATCCATGCCTACGGTTGATCATTGGAAACTTGTATCAAATATATCAGGTGCTCCAGTTGTCAATCACAAAACAATATTGAAACAGATAAACCAAAAATAGCCTCAGTCACTCACCAGAACTTTAACCGCCAGAATTGATAAACAAAGCTTAGGCTTGCTGCAGACTTTCACCCAAACAAATAGCATCAAACGACAAAATAGGAGCTGCTCACTGACCAGCAAAAGCGGCCTTAATTGCCAATAGAAAACCCACCGGAAATGACCAAACAACATATGAGAATAATGAGCTGACCCAGCAACACAAATTAAGACACCAACAGGAGACAGGTCGGCCCAAAATTCAGACAAAACAATGCAACTAACCGGACTGAATTCTTAAAGAACATGGATAAAATAGACAACGAGAAAATATGAGTAAAATTAATGTTCAAAAATTTCTTTCGAGTAATGAATTGGCAAGGGTATTTTAGGGGTGTAGATAATGGAAAGACAAGTGGGTAGATTGCTGACCTTCGACATTCATTTGGCATGATAGCGAAATATACCTCTCACTCTCACTCTCTCTTTTATATATATATATATATATATATATATATATATATATATATGTATATATATTTAGAGAGAGAGAGAGAGATAAATGCACGCGCGCGTGTGTATGTAATTCATGTGTACATACATATTGGGGTTTTATGTGCATGCTTTTGTTCATAATTGTTTCTAGCTGGTGTACGTTTCTGTTCAATGTTTTGATGTGGGAACTGATTATCTGCATTGGATTTGACCTATACTTGGATGTGGCAGTATCAAGGAGCCATCTTATAAC
The DNA here is from genome assembly GCF_002878395.1 of Capsicum annuum. Taxonomy (NCBI): domain Eukaryota; kingdom Viridiplantae; phylum Streptophyta; class Magnoliopsida; order Solanales; family Solanaceae; genus Capsicum; species Capsicum annuum. Next base: position 130,892,892 of record NC_061116.1, on the reverse strand, counting down.
GGAGGAGGGAACCTAACATTCAATGGAACACTTGATGATGATTTTCAATTCTCAGCAAGGTTGTTTGAAGGGAAGCTTCAGTTAGCAGATTCACCTCTTAATTTTACATATTCTGTACGCCACCTTTTTCTTTGGGATAATAGTAGTTGAAGTTTTTTACTTATTCTGTACTTCACATACTGATAATTTTACATATTCTGTACGCCACATACTGATAATTTTCACCAACCAGATAACTCCTTTTAGAAAGACTTGTTACCTCTCTTGTGGAGGGGAATTATACTACTAAGGCCAGTTGTTTGGTGTCCACCTGAGAGTAGTGCTGTGTTGTTTCTCAGGGCCCTGTAATAATGTAATCCTTGGTGATAAATTTATCTAGGTGATAAAATTCACTCCACAAGGATAGATATCTTACCTTGCTCTACTAAATTATAATATACAGGTCTTTTCCAAAGAATGTGTACCTATGTTAAATTTTGTATTCTATCTTTTCAAGTGTCCAATGTCAAAATTCTGACTCTGAATTGTCGATTTCTACCCTTAGGGACCTTACCAAAAAAATTCTACCCTTGGGGGCTGGCAGCTGAATACTCTCCTTTTTTCATATGGATTCATCCTTAACCCTCCAAATGGCCCAACTTCTGCAGAAATTATGAGAAGTTCATGTCGTGATGGGATCCATGTATGTTGTTTCCCTTGTACTTGTTCATTTATCATCTGATATGCTTTAATGCAGGTAAAATCAAATGGAAACTCTCTGTTGGGCTTGTCTCTTGAGTTCACTTCTGCCATCAGGGAGCAAAGATCAGTATTACTTGCTTCGGGAGACTCTTTGCTGACTATGGGTCATTTTGTTAGACATTTTGACAATGTTATAATGCCTCATCGTGTTACTAAAGCAGAGACTGAACCATCATGGGTCATACAAGAAAGTAGTATAGCAATGGAAGGATACATGTTAACAAAAATCCATGCTGTATGCTATAAATTAAGACCCGAAGTTCACAAGAAAGTAGGTCAAGGTAAAACTGTGCCGTTTTCTCCATCGGAATATCATGCAGTGCTTGGTCATCTTGCAATAAATAGTTGTACACTGAATTCCGACTTCCCACCATCAACTTCGTGGCTCGTGGATGGTAATTTCACTAAATGGTCGTCTTCCGCGTCTCATGGCTCCAAGAAACTTAATGTCAAGCTTGTTTGGAAATTGAAAGACGGGAAAACTCACCTATTCCCCAAGTACTATATCTATGTCACGAAACAACCTGTTCTCTCAATTGCAGAAACAAATGGGTCACTTCCACTAGTCCAGGAGTTCCTGGGAGTTGCAGAAGTTGAAGCATTTTATGTATCTGATCTTCTAGTTCCCTCTGGCACTTCAAGCGTTAAATTCATCATTCAAGTTTGCAGCCTGGATGGAGCTTTCCAAAAGCTAGAAGAGTCTCCATCTCTTGATTTAAATATACAAGGTTCTTAATTCTAAAGTTGCATCGTCATTTGTTCCAGGTTCTATGGGGAAGGACTAAATATAGTAATTTTAATGCAAGTGATAAAACAGTTACGGAGGCCGCTGAATAAGGTGTTTTATGTATACAGATTGTTGTAGCATTAAATAATGTTGAACGTGCAAATGCATGTATTTCTTGTTATCTACAATATTTTTGGGTACTCTGTATATAAGCAACAACAACATGAACACAAGTTCGAGTCTAAGATAAGAACACTTGTGAAGTTCCTTAACACCTTCAACACAAGATTAAAAGTAATCTATCCAAGAAGTGTGTTATTTTTCAAAAATGAGATGAAACAGAAATGTAAAGCCAAGTTTTCCGACTTCACGGAGTGTCCTTAAGGAATAATTTTCCTCACTGTACCTGAGGTTGTGAAATCTTTCTCCCAGGATAAAATGACTTTCAATCCGAATAATAGCAGTACTTTAAATTGTTGGATTCGTCGAACCCACTCAACAGCTTAATGATCACATAGAGTTTTTGTATAGAAGAAGAGTGTTTTTGCTATAAAAAATCATGTCTATATTTGAAAGATATATTAGGTATTTATAGCCTTTAATGTGTCCTTTCAGAAAGGATGTATTAGTTCAGCAGAAAGACACCTATTCAGTAGCAGTCACGTCCTTACGCCCAGTCTGTGTTAGACCTGCGCCTGATCTGCGGCCGCAGGTGACGTTTTGCAAATTCCAGTAGCTTTTGCGCTATAACTATGCCCGTAGGTCACCTTACAGCGCAAAACAATGTGCCTTTTCCTTCGAAGGGCCGCATCCCTTCGTGATGCATTGCGTATGCATTTGCATGGCGTCCGAAATGCGCCCACATTTGGAGAAAATAATTCTATTAGATTTTTGGATTAAAATTTCACTTGTAAAACAAGTTTCAAATAAAATTCATCTAAAAAGATATATCTCATCGGTCGATCATTTGACAAATTCAAATCCAAATTCGAAGTCGAGCTGAGTGAGCGACGATGACGACGACGCGAGGCACCACCTTGTTCTTGCCTCACTATCCATGTGGAGTTAGTGTTCCTTATTAAAAACACTCCAAAGTTCCCTTCTCCTACAAATGTGGGAGGATTAGTGAACTTTTCAATTTAAGAGTACACTTTCTAATTTGGTGTCTCTCTTTTCCTCGACCATTTTCCCTCCATTTTCCATTCACATATACACCTTGAACCCAATAATCCCCCACATGAATGGGGACTGACTATCTTTTGAAGAAAGATACGGACAAGCATGTGATCATTTAGCAAAGACTGATTGCATCTGGATAAGTAAGTTTCCCTTTGAACTTTCCATAGTGAACATGCATCGGATGCACTCGATCAATCGGTAGATTTGATATCTTTGAACCGTCGAGCTTTAATATACACCTAGACAACACATGTCACACAACCAACCTTTTACTGTTAATGGTTGTCACGGTTTTGTTCTTTTCAGCCATGAACACGTCCCGGTTTCATAAGAGCTTAGAGAATAGACCTTTACTAACATTCTCCTTGAAGCGGCTTCCACTTCGGCCTCACATATGTGATTTCCCTCACTGTACCCGAGGTTGTGGAATCTTCCTCCCAAGATAAAATGACTTTCAATCCGAACAATAGTGGTACCTCAAATTGTTGGATTTGTCGAACTCACTCAACAACTTAATGATCACACCGAGTTTTTGTATAGAAGAAGAGTGTTTTTGCTGTAAAAAATCATGTCTATACCTGAGGAATATATAAGGTATTTATAGCCTTTAATGTGTCATTTCAGAAAGGATGCATTTGTTCAGCAGAAAGGCACCTATTTAGTACCAGTCACATCCCTACGCCCAGTCTGTGTTGGACCTGCGCCTGATCTACGGACGCGCGCAGGTGACGTTTTGCAAATTCCAATAGCTTCTGCGCTACATCTGTGCCCACAGGTCGCGTACCTGCGCTGCATGCGCCCACAGGTCACCCTACAACATGAAACAGTGTGCCTTTTCCCTCGAAGGGTCGTATCCCACTGTGATGCATTGCGTATGTGTTTGCATGGCGTCCGAAATACGGCCGCACTTGGTGAAAACAATTCTATCAGATTTTTGGATTAAAATTTCACTTGTAAAACAAGTTTAAAATAAAATTAGTCTAAAAAGATAGATCTCATCGATCCAAATCCAAATCCAAATCAAATCCAAATCCGAAGCTGACGCCGAGCTGAGTGAGCGACGGCGACGACAGCGGGAGGCACTACCTTGTTCTTGCCTCACTATCCATGTTGAGTTAGTGTTCCTTATTAAAAACACTCTAAAGTTCCCTTCTCCTACCAATGTGGGAGAATTAGTGAACTTTCCAATTTAAGAGTACGCTTTCTAATTTGGTGTCTCTCTTTCCCTCCACCATTTTCCCTTCATTTTCCATTCACATATGTACCTTGAACCCAACATTTCTTACCAACTTACAAACCTTCGTACCAAATAACCCACTTACAAACCTTCCTAAATAAGTTTCTCTTGTATAAAATTGCTCATATTGTCTTGTTGAATTTTGACTTGTAGGTTATTTCTGCCCTCCAGCACGTTTTAGAGTCACTAGACGCAGTGGAAGGATAAATTTCTTATGCAACAGCTTAAACTCAATATCTTCTAGACGAAGCATAAATATAGGTTTGAAAATGCACAAGGATCTCATAAATATTAGACATGAAGCCATATTACATTTAAAAGAGCAATATTAACATTAAGATTCTTAAAAGGTTTAAATTATCAAATTTGCATTCCGCGTTTGTTTTTGACTAGACGATCGTTACCCCGCTTGTTTATGATTTCTCCTAAGCGAGAAATATATTATAATTATTACAAGAAATCACTTGAATATTACAATGTAATGACCTTCCAGGTCATTTTCTCTATTTTCGCACATTTTTTGCGTTTCATGCTTTCCTATAGTTGCTACAACTCATTTGTGACTTGTTGGGATAGGTGGTTTGGTTCTCGGTCACTTTATTTGAATTTTAAGTCAATTTCCCTATTTTGGAGCTTGTACTGACTGATACCAGATCTTGGGGGTTGTCAAGTATATTTTACTCTTTCACTCCTTGTATATATACGTGTGCCCCTAGTTACCAATGTTTATTTTCATGCTTGGCCTATATATTTTATGTTTTGGTTCTTCTTCTTGTTAGTCCGTTACTTATAATTCTAGGCTAAGGGATTCGACTTACCTACTGATGAGTTGCAGTAGGTATCATTATGACCTGAACTTTTGAATCGTGACAGTTTGGTATCAGAACCTAGGTTCACCAATATTACTGGTTCAAGAGCAGAGTGCCTAGTAGAGTCCCAATCAGTACGATACCGTCCTTATCCTATCTTTGGGAGGTTATAGAGCACTCTAAGGAAAATTTCACCTTTTGATTCCTTATTGTTTGCTCTTATTCCTATTAGTTTAAAAAATCTCACTCTTTCACATATGGTTAGGATGAGGGCTACAACACTTGAGGGTGAGGCCCCAACCGGTAGCTAGGGCTCCAACTAGAGACTGAGGTAGAGATTAACCCCGAGGTCAAGGTATGGATCGAGCTGTAGCACCAACTCGAGGCTAGGACATAGAGCCACTAAGAGAGCTTGTGATTGATCTAGAGCGACTTGTGAGGACCTACCTCCTCATCAATCGATGGGTTAGGACCAACCCAAATTCTACTTAAATTCGTGGCTATGTTGGTACTACAGTATGCTCTGGCCTACTTATTAAGCATTCTAGAAAGTGCACCGCTGATATCAACCCAAGAAGCGACATAGGGTATTCAGAGTATAGGAGCGCAACCTACTACTGCGACTCTCTGTGTAGAGGTATTTCCAGTGTTGATTGTTGCTTAGTCAATAGCAGCTCGACCAATTATTATTTCAGAGGAGCAAAAAAAGTTGAGTATATTCATTAGATTTGGTCTGCTGAGGTTTTCAGGTGCTTTAAGAGAGGATGCACATAAGTTCCTTGTCAATTGCCAGGAGAGGTTGCATAACCTCGGTCTAGTGGAGTCGCATAGAGTGAATTGGTTGACGAAAGATAGACAGAGAGATTTTGTTGAGTGTAGACCAGCTGGGTCCCTTCCCATGACTTGGCCGCAGTTCTCCGAAGCTTTCCTAGGGAGGTATATGCCCCGTAGCATACAAAAATGATTGAGGGGAAAGTTTACGGACTTGTAGAATGGATTTATGATAGTGTGAGAGTATGAGTCAAGATTTCATGAGTTTTCCTGACATGCTGTTATGGTTTACATACCGAGCATGAGAGGGTGCATTATTTGTTAGGGTGTTGAGGTATCAACTTCACGTAGCTACTAAGCTGATAGTATCTTTAGGTCATCCATTTCTAGAGGTTGTTGATAAAGCACGAACTTTAAAGGGCATATGTCAGGAGGTCCATAAGGGCATCAATAAAAGGCCCCATCATCAGGGTAGTTCCAGTAGTTCTTAGTATAGAGATGGGTTTCCATAATAGGGGTCAGCCACAACAACAATTTAGTCAGCCTAGTAGACTCGTGCAGGCTGCACTTCAGCTTATAGTTTACATTAGCCAGGAAATGGTAGTTATAGTGGTCAAATCTCTAGCAGATTTCATAGGGTTCATATTTTGGGTTTTCAAGCCATGGAGCCTCCTCGGAAACAACTAGTACTTCTCGCCAGTACGAGGCTTTTCAAGGTTGCTATCATTATGGAGCCTCCTCAGTGTGTTTTTGTTGAGTAGTCAGGATAACTAATACATACTCTTAGGGATGTGGCGCCATCGGCCAAAAGTGGTGCTTCAGGTATTAGGGGTAGTCCCTAGGGTTCTCGTTGATGTGCTCATCCAGGTAGGGTGGGTGGATGTGCAAGTGGCTAGTCCGGAGGTGGATGTGGACTATATGGCTTTCTTGGTAGGTTAGAGGCGAAGACTTCAAATATCGATCATAAGTACAATTTCAGTTTGTCATTAACCAACCTCTATTTTATTTGACCCAAGTTCTAAGTATTCTTATGTGTCGGTCTTTTTTGCTAATCAGTTAGGGTTGAACTAGTGAGGCTTTTCCTGTGCCTATGAGTGTATCTATTCTCATAAGTGATTTTTAAAATAGTAGATTGGGTATATATGTCTTATGTGGTGACTATTATAAGGTATGATACTTGTGCAAATTTTGTGGTTCTTGATATGGTTGATTTCGATGAGATTCTAGGAATGAATTGGTATTTTTTTTCTGAAAATAAAAGAGCATGGATCATTAGATAAGAGGGACAACTGTAGGCATGATAGAATCTGAAAGAAGAAATAACTTTTACCTAAAATGTCTCATAGCCTCTTGCTCATAGATGTGGCGCGCTACACACCGATGATCAACACTCTACTCAACGTGGCTTGTCAGACTACCTAGGACTCCTTAGAACCTTAGGCTCTGATACCAAGTTTGTAACAACCCAAAATCGCCTCCTGGTATGTCACACGGTGCTTAAGGCTACAAGTAGCCCCAAGCTAACCCTTAGAGCTGATTTCTACCAAAAAGCACCCAATTCAAGATAAGGATAAACCTAAACACTCGCATAGCCATATCACAAGAAAGGAAATAAGAAAGGATAACTAGTTCATATGACCACAACATAGAGAAATCTCAACAAAACTACAATACTGATCTCTTTAGACATATCACAAGTATGATACTAGTCTGACAAAGCTTCTACAAATCAAAATATAGAGAACCATTGGGACAGGTCCCCAACTGACTCAAAATGAACTGGAGATAAAACATAGTCTATCAAAACACTGAAACATCTGAAGATCGGTCCTCAAACCAGGAGGACTCACCACTATATAAATAGTAGTCAAGGTACTCGGAGAATCACAGGTGAGGCTAGGACTGAGCACCTGAACCTATATTATAAGACAATGTATCACATAGATATATATGTGGATCAGTACTTTTGAATGCACTAAGTATGCGGGGGTGCATGCATCTGTATAAAATAGTAACGATCTTTTGTTTAATCAAATCATGTATACATAATGAGATAACTCACATAGCTTGAACAAGAGTCATGTAGAATAAAGCATGTAACACAATATCGTAAGTTATCATTGTTTAACTTCAAAATCAGAAGCCTTATCTTACTCTCAATGCCCAAAGGCTAAGAGATTTCAAACCACACTTTTAAGTTATGCATAGATCTCAAAAGAGTAAAAGTTCTTCAATGCTCAACACTTCACAATCATATAGAAACTCATATACTTGGAATTCGAAATCATAAAACTTGAAAACATACTTGAAGGCATTTCATTCACTTTAGAAAATTTCTCATCGCAAATCAATACCTTGATTAGGGAATATCTTTGCAATTCAACCATTTAGGAAAATAGCTTATAAGAAAGGAAAATAAGCATTTAATTTCGAAGTTTGAAAGGCAAGGGAGGTTCTAGTAACCGACATAAACCATGTGAGCTACATGGACTCCAACATTTTGTCCTCCTAAGGAAAAGACCTCACGTTGGGGAGGAGCGTCATACTCTTACCAAGGAGTATAACTTAGGTCTACTGATCACTAAACGAACTCGGCCTCGAGCCCACTCATAATCATAATATAATCAGCCCCAGGCTCACATCCTATGGTGGAACGTAGTTTCTGGGGTAAGAAACTGTAGTAACTTACCTGCTCGGTGCTAAATACTACTCCCTTTAGATTACCTGCGCTCATCTCATAAAAATTTCACTTTTAGAACAATCTCATGGTTCACCACGAACTCATTAATCAAATCAATAATCTTGTATAGTAAAGTAGATTTCAAAGCTTTCGGACCATTAGGTCAATTCAATTTTCAACCATCTCAAAATACTCAAATAATAGGTGCTTATAGTACGAGAGTTCATAATTTCATAAGTCTCAAATAGGGCATACTAACCCATAGTTCAATTTCAAGTTAAAGCTTATCAAAAGCATAATATATAGCATATAGATTTATAAATCATGTGGAAATCTGAAAATTTCAGCAATTCATCACAAAATCTCAATGTAGTCATATGCTTCAATATCTCAACATTTCAAATATAAGCTTCTCAAGAAGTAAAGTTATGGGGTTTATCCAACTATAAAAACTCAAGAAAACATGTACAAATCATGCCATTTAACTCTCAATTCATGAGAAATATCAACATAATGCATTCAATAAATATGGGTGAAAACCCAAATTCAAAATCATGTAAAAATCTCATAATTTCAGCAAAATCATGATGTAAATAAATATTTTGGGCACAAAGGTGAAAGGGTTACCCAAGTTCAATACCCCATATACCTTGAATTTGAAGCTTTGGAAGAACTCTCACTTTTGGAACTCTACTTTTGCTCTAGAATGAGGGTTCTTGGGACCCTTCACTTGGGAACCTAGAATCTTGACTCAATTTAGAAAATCCATGATAGATTCTTGAGATTTATAGAAGAGGTTTTGAGTATTTAGGGTTCTTGTTGAGAGGATACTTGATAAAACCCTTATAGAATACTTGCAAATGGGTTTAATCTAGTGTTTCCATAATTTTATAGGCTTGGAAAAAAGTCCAAAATGCCTTTTAAAACATCTGTATAAAATTGGAAAAATTGAACTGGAGCTCAATTTCGAAGGCCTCCGTGATGTGCCACTAATCGCGTTGGCTCTCTGGAAAATGACAATTGGGAAATTGACAACCTCTGCAATGCGGAGCTATGTATTTTCCTACTGGTCGGTACCTGGGAATCTTCCACGATGCGCCACTATCATAGAGTCCCACTGGAAATTTACAATTGCTAAATGCACTTCTCTGCGACGCGCTATGCTCTCAAATGACACAGTTTTTGTGATGAAGGCTTAAATTGGTCATAACTTCTTACTCGAGTGCCTGATTTGGGCAAATCTTATATAGATGAAAAGCTTATTAGATTTTCAACGTTATAAAATGTCGAAATGAGGCAAATTCTACATGGTTAGCACGATAATGACTTGGGAAGCCACTTCTTAATCGTTTAGGGCCGGAATCACGTCTCACTCGACATGCCCTAAGGCTCAAACTATGAGAAAACTTTGCGGGACATTACAATGTAGTGCCGATCTACGTCAAAAAATTCTTGCTCATGCTCTCAATGAAACTCTTTCTCATGCTCTTAAATTATCTTGACCTTTTATTTTCTAGCTAAGCAACGCATGCTGTCTTTTAATCTCTTAAAAATCAAGCTTAATTATTCATTTTTTGGTTATTAAGCATTGATTTGGATAAGGTTTCTACTAAGATTAATGAATTTTGCAACTATGAAATTTGAAGTTGTTACTTTTGAAAATACTACACGTTCTACCAATCACATCTAGAGAACTGATGGATGTATTTTTCTTATGGTATTTTTATAAGAATTATATATATATATATATATATATTTTCATGCTTTACATTGTTTGCTAAGTTTTCTATCAAGACTTGGCATAAAGCAAAACTTATATGCAGAAAGAGGAGATATAGGACAACATGGAACTATTTCTTAGTAGTGAACTGGGAAATATGTTGTGAATGAGGATTAGACTCCCAACAGATCAAAAGTCTTTCTCAAACTTCAAATGACCCAACTTTCAAATATCTTACTTACATCGACACCTCGATGATCAAGATTCCTGAATCAATATACTCAGTGTCATCATAATTTGACACTAAGACAATCTTCATAAGCTCGTGACTATTCTCTTTTCCCAATCTACCAGTATTACAAGTGTTAAACTATAAATGACTTGATTGTCATGCAACTCGAGATATGTAGGCAACTCAGAGATCAGAGCTCGACCACAATCCTCCTGTCGGCTGAGAAAAAATTAGGTTACTAGTCAACTTCTTTGTTTGAAAACTCTTTCATTATTTTCAACCAAAGAGGGACAGCTGTTGACACTCAATTTTGTCTCATCTTTATTTCAAGTCATCTCTCTGCACTTCTAAATAATTTTGATAACTTAAAAAAAACTCATGTATATTATTTCTATAATTAGGAGTTTATGCAAGTCCTTCCACCATCTTTATTTATAAAACTATGAATCATCGATAATATTATTTTTATTATTATTATTATTAATATTAATATGCGATACTATTTTTGCTATATTTTAAATTATCATCGCATTCCATATAAACTTTCACGTAAGTCATTATATTTATTTTTATTTAATTGAATGAAGTATTTTTGTGGTTATATAATTTATAAATACTATCGTTCAATTTCAAATTTATCATGCAACTTTGTTTAAGTACTTATATTTTAATCGAATGATATTTTATTTATTTAGATATTTTTAATATGTTTCATTAAAAGTGTTATTTAAATTAATTAAGATAGCCAAAATAACATAAGAAATAATGTTATTTAAATCAGCCCATTCTATAATATTCTTGCAATTTGGCCCAATTTCAAGATTTGACCTAAAAAGCCCACTTTTCTCTCTCCTTTACCACCTCAACACTATGTGGATGCCACTTTGCACCACATAAGGTGCCAAGAGGTAATAGCACACACCAAACATACTTTTATTGCACTTTTTTAACACATTACACACGCTTGGCACCTCCTCTACCACATGTCTTTGTGTTATTGGCTGGTCAAATTCAATTGATTCCCAACTATAGCAAGCTTCCCATTTTATCCTCACTTATTCTACCTAAAATACCCATAATACCCCCCAAAACCCCAAAATTAGGCCTAAGTTTCTCTCCCCTCATCGAACGCCCCTCATGCCTCAACATTCACTTTTCCCCTTCTAGCAAAACTGTAAATTTCTTTCACCATAGACAAATTATGCCTCTCCATTTTGGTGTGATGGTTATGTCAACCACGTAAAGAACCAAGTCCGTCCTAGTTCAAAATATTCTACTCCCAATATCTTAGTTGACCAAAATTTTAGATCGGAATTTGAAGATCTCACTCAAAATTTGAAGCTCTAATTTTCTCTCTACAAATATTCTCATTTGCATCCATTTGGAGGAGGTGTTTGGTGGGTGGATCTGCCACGTCTCTCAATATTTTATTTTTTTAGCCGTCATAGTTGGAAGTTATATACAAAGTAAAATTCTCCCTTACAAAGATCTTCTTTTTGCCTCTTTTTGCCTCTCTGTCGGGTTCCAGTTTGCTTTTCTCGTATGATTCGAGTAAGTTCAATTTTAGATTTGATATTGAAACACTCAGTTCATTGCACCATAATAAGTGACTTGTCTTTCTCTTTATCTATTTATCATTCTGTTTTTGGCTTTGTTAATGAACTACTATGCTGAATTTGAAAATAAATTTCTTGCCAGTAACCTCATTTAGTCAGTTGGAGTAATAAGTGAGGCAAACATACATTTTGGCCTCGTTGGTAATACTCCTTATTGTTTTTGATAAATTATAAACATCAAAGATTTTTTTTTTGGTTTTGTTTGCTATTTGTAAAATGGTTGTATATGCTTTTAACAAAATGCTTGTTATCTTGCTTGTTTTATTTCTCTTTCTTCCTTTTTAAAATAAAGAACTTCATGCAACTGTAACTTTTCTTCATTAAAAAATATAAGGATATGATATCATTCCTTTTTATTTCCCTGTGTGCATCAATATGAGCCTTGAGTTCCTTTCCTAACCTATTTAGCTGTGTGCATAAGTCAAATTCAAGGAATTATGTGTTTTTTTAATTTCGTCCGACAAAGTGAAGTATAGAGAAGGTATAGTATGTGTAGACCTCATCTATAAGACCTCGCAAAGTCCTAGTCATTTCTATCCTATATAGCGTTCCTAAAGAGGTACCAGACTTAGAAATATTTTAGCTAAGTGTTGACACTTAGTCTTATTTTTCCCTCGATATTTCAATGGCATCATGATCTTTTAGGCCTTAGATTATCAATTTTTAAATTGATTCATGATCAGGAATATCAATAGGTCATATTGGGTGAGTTTTGAAATTTTTGAACATCGTTTGAGTCATGTTTGGATGGCCAAAATAGCAAGACAACGCGATCTTGATGCGTTGCATTGGCTATTGCATCGACAACATCAACGTGGCACGTTGGTAATTGTGTTGACACCATCGACGTGGCGCGACACCTGCCGCGGCGCTGTGCATATTTTGCTCATTAAATTTCGACTTTCAAAGGGCAATTAGGTCTTCATCGCCTCACCCAATTCAGTTAAAATATGAAATTAAATCTCCTAAGGGGAAAAATTCACTCATTATCTCAGAAATACTCTCAAGAACAATGCCCTAGTTTCATCATGTTCAAATCCAAGTCCCAAGAATTCACCACAATTCCCATGAAATCAACAATCAAGGTATGTTAGGTGTTCATCCTTGGGTCTCCTTCCACCCTTGGAGTTCAAGAACCCTTTTTAAAACTACAAGTTTTCAGATTTATGATTTACATGCGTAAATTGGGTTGTATTCATGTTTGAATTGTTGTATGAGTTTCAATTCAATATTTAATTATAAGTTTCATGAACATAAGATATCATGTATGTTGATTGATGCAATTCCCATGTTAAAACCCTTAAATTTGCAAGTTTAAGTTGTAGTCATGATGTTTGTGTGTTGTTTATTACCATATGCATTAATCATGCTCCTCAAGTATTTGATAAAATATCCATATGTGTAAATTATGCTTGGTAACCTATTGTTATGTTGCTAAAGTTGCGATATGAGTTTATCTATTATGCTATTGAGTCCTGGAGGGTATTTATTCCCTAAAATCTAGTTGTTTACTTAGTTATAATAGTTATTGAATAGTCTCAGTAAAGGTCAAGAATAGTAGTACTCAGTCAGTAATAGAACTCAGTCCAGTTTATTCAGTCAACACGATCAATGTCAGTTCAGTCAAGCCTATTATAGCCTAGTGATCAGTTTAGTATCGATTTATTTGGGAGTAGGATTCAGCACTGAGTAAACCCAGAGATAAGGGCATTCCTACCAGCGAGGGTTTGACCCTTAGTAGTTGTCCCTACATTACAGAACTACGTAACAAGTGTAAGGTAAGTCGTCCTCCTACTAAACTTGAGTTGACGTCATCATATATATATATTTCATGAGTTTTCCTACCAGATTAAGGTTGACCCAACACTGTTAGAATCCCATGGCAAGGTGCTAAAACCCTTCCAACTGGGTCACAAGTTGGACCCCAAATCAATCTATATCAAGGTATGTCGGTTAGATGAGCACTCCCACAGTTACAGTTCAGTCTCAGTATGCAGTAAAGAACTCAGTTAGTTCTACATAACCATGGCTGTCAGTTATCAGTTACTCAGTCATCAGAATTTAGTACTCAATTTCAGTATAATCTCAGATACACGATGTAAACCTATATGTACAGTATTGCATGTTAAATATGTTTAGTAGTTATAATTTTACATGTACTTACATCCAGTTACTTCCTAAATGTTCATTCAGTTACTTATCATATCATGAATATGAACCTATGTATATCAGCCTTAGCCCACTTAGCATACCAGTATATTTCATGTACTAATTCATATGCTCTCTTTTGAGCTATGATGTCTCATATCATAGGTTCAGACACTCAGGATCCTGATTGTACTTAGCAGCTTAGGCTATCAGTAGCAGATATAGTGGTGAGTCCTCATATTTCAAGGATAGAGTTTATATATTTCAACTTTAGTAGTTCAATAGTTATTTCAATCGGAGTTAGTTGGCGGTTTGTCCTATCAACTCCATATTCAGACAGTTAGAGGCTTTCAGACTAGTATAGCCAGTTATTCAGTTTTTAGATGTTATTATCAGTTAAACTCAGTTATTATTTTTATATTTTGAGAACCTTATGGCATATTCAGATTTCTTCTACATATATATTTCAGTAATATGTTCAGTGCTCACGGCAGGTATCAGTCATGGGTTAGCTTGTGGTCCTTTGAGATTGTAAGCACCGTGTGATGTGCAGGGTGTAGTCTTGGGACAATTCAAACTTGGTATCAGAGCCTAGGGTTCTAAAGAGTCCTAGGGAGTTTGAAATTCACGTAAAGTAGAGTCTTGTGCATGGGTGTGTAGCATGATACACTTATGGACAAGAGGCTATGAGGTATTTTTAGGAAAAAGTTCCCTTCTTTTAGTGTTCATATCATGCGAGTGAGCATGATCTCAAGTTAAACTCTCTATCTATTCCAACTTTTCCTTCCGTTATAGAACATGCCTCCCAGAAAGACCAACGGAAGAAGGACTGGGAACCAACCAACACCTCCGCCCCATTCAGGAAGATCCCCTAAATGAGTATGTCTCTTACGCAGAATTCAGAACATCTTTCACCACTTTAGCCCATTCTGTAACAACCTAAAATGAATGACCAGCTATTGTTCAAGCCAACCCAATGACCAATACTACTGCAGCTAGAATTCAGGACTTCACCCGAATGAACCCTCCTTCATTTTCAGGGTCTAAGTCAGAAGAGAACCCATAGGAATTCCTTGACATGGTGCAGAAGGTAGCCGACATTAAGGAGGTAACTGCTAGTGAAGTACTGAGTTAGCTGCTTATCAGTTGTAAGATATGGCTCATACATTTTTTAAGTAGTAAAAGGTAGATAGGGGCATAGATATAGGCCCATAGAATGGGAAGAGTTCACTACTGCCTTTCTAGATAGGTTCCTTTCATTGGAATTAAGAGAGGCTAAGGTGTTATATTTTACCAACCTGAAGCAGGGCAGTATGACAGTGAAGGAGTATTCCATCAAGTTTATAGTATGACAGTGAAAGAGTATTCCTTCAAGTTTACTCAGTTGGCCAGGTATGCTCCTCATATGGTAGCTGATAGCAGGTCTAAGATAAGCAAGTTCATGTCTGATATGTCTAACAGCGTGGTCAAAAAGTGTAGGACCGCAATGCTAATTAAGGAGATGGACTTGGCTAGATTGATGGTTTATGCTCAACAAATTGAAGAACTGAAGAATAAGGAGAAAAAGATGGAGAACAAAAGGGCTAGAACAGGTAGCTTTAGTTTTGCTCTGCTTAAGTCAAAAGGTGGAAACCGTCCTCAGTTTTGGCCAAAATCTTCAGTCCCAGCTTCGTCCTCAGCCAATGCTTCAATGCCTAAGTTTGGAAATGGTAATAGAGATAGGGCATTAGGCTCTAAATCTCAGGGAAGTGTTAGCAGTGCTCGAACAAATCCTTTTTGCCTGAAATGTGGCGGAAATCATCAAGGTACCTGTAGAGCAGGCAGCGATGTATGTTTTGGATGTGTCAAACCAGGTCATAGAATTAGAGAGTTCCCTCAAGTGGGTTCACAGAGTTAGAATAATGATTCCCCAGCTCAGTCCGATCACCCATCTCAGTAGGGTGCCGCTTCTAGTGCCACCAGTGGGCAACACCCAAACAGGCTCTATGCACTCCAGTCCTGGCAAGATCAGGAAAGTTCTCCTGATGTGGTCACTAGTACGTTACAATTTTACCATTTACTTGCACCTAATTGAACATCTGACAATGCCTTAATTATTTATTTATTTTCTAGTGTCTTTTAATTTCTTGAAAATCAAGCTTAATTATTCATTTATTTGTTATTAAGCATTGATTTTGCTTTGGTTTCTACTTAGATTGATGAATTTCGCAACCATGAAATTTGAAGTTATTATTTCTGAAAATACTACATATTCGACCAATCGTACCTAGAGAACCGATGGATGTATTTGTCCTATGGTCTTTCTATAAGGATTATATATATATGCATGCTTTACTTTGTTTGCTAAGTTTTCTATCAAGACTTGGCATAAAGAAAAACTTATATGCAGAAAGAGGAGATATAGCACAACGTGAAACTATTTCTTAACAATAAACTGGGCAATATGTTATGAATGAAGATCAGACTCCCAACAAAGATCAAGAGTCTACCTCGAATATCAAATGACCCAACTCTCAAATATCTTACTTACATCGACACCTCGATGATCAAGATTCCTAATAAATATACTCAGTGTCATCATAATTTGACACTAAGACAATCTTCATAAGATCGTGACTATCCTCTTTTCCCAATCTACTAGTATTACAAGTCTTGAACAACAAATGACCTGATTCCCATACAACCCGAGATATGTAGGCAACTCAGAGACCGGAGTTCGACCACAATCCTCCCTAACATTCTTCATACGTATCCTCATAGATCTTGTCGGTAGGGAAAAAATTAGGTTACTAGTCAACTTCTTTGTTTGGAAATACTTTCATCATTTCTAACCAAAGTGGGACAAATGTTTACACCTAGTTTTGTCCTATCTTTCTTTCAAGTCATCTCTTTGCACTTCAAAATAATTTTAATAAGTTAAAAAAAAATGCATGTATATTATTTCTATAATTAGGAGTTTATGCAAGTCCTGCCACCATCTAAATTTATAAAACTCTGAATCATCAATAATATTATTTTTATTATTATTATTAATATGTGTTACTGTTTTTGCTATATTTTAAATTATCATCGCATTCCATATAAACTTTCATGTAAGGCATTATATTTATTTTCATTTAATAGAATGAAGTATTTTTGTGGTTATATAATTTATAAATACTATCGTTTAATTTTGAATTTATCATGCAACTTCGTTTAAGTACTTATATTTTAATCGAATGATCTTTTATTTATTCGGATATTTTTAATATGTTTCATTAAAAGTGTTATTTAAATTAATTTAGAGAGCCCAAAGAACATAAGAAATAATGCAATTTAAATTAGCCCATTCTATAATATTGTAGCAATTTGGCCTAATTTCAAGATTTGACCCATAAAGCCCACTTTTTCTCTCTCCTTTACCACCTAAACACCATGTAGATGCCACGTTTGCACCATATAAGGTGCTAAGAGGTAATGGTACACACCAAAAACACTTTTATTGCACATCTTCCATATATTACACACGCTTGGCACCTCTTCTGCCACGTGTCTTTATGTTATTGGCTAGTCAAATTCAATTGATTCCCAACTATAGCAAGCTTCCCATTTTATCCTCACTTATTCTACCTAAAATACCCATAATAACCCCCTAAACCCTAAAATTAGGCCTAAGTTTCTCTCCCATTATTGAACGCCCCTCTTCAAGCAAAACTCTAAATTTCTTTCACCATGGACAAAGTGTGCCTCTCCATTTTGGTGTGATAGTCATGTCAACCATGTGAAGGACCAATTCCATCCAAGTTCACAACATTCAACTCCAAACATCTTAGTTGACCAAAATTTTTGATCAAAATTTAAAGATCCCGCCCAAAATTTTAAGCCCTAATTTTCTCTCTATAAATATTCGCATTTGAATCCATTTGGAGGAGGTGTTTGGTGGGTGGATCTTCCACGACTCTCAATATTTTGTTTTTGTTTAGCCATTAAAGTTGGAAGTTATACACAGAGCAAAATTCTCTCTTACAAAGATCTTCCTTTTTACCTCTTTTTGCCTCTCTATTGGGTTCCAGTTTGCTTTTCTAGTGTTATTCAAGCAAGTTCAAGTTTAGATTCGATATTGAAACACACAGTTCACTGCCCTACGGAAGGTGACTTATCTCTCTCTTTATCTATTATCATTCAATTTTTGGCTTTGTTAATGAACTACTATGCGTAATTCTAAAACAAATTTCTTGCTAGTAACCTCATTTAGCCAGTTCAAGTAATAAGTGATGCAGACGTATATTTTGACCTTGTTTGTAGTACTCCTTGTTGTTTTCGATAAATTATGAACATCAAAGATCTTTTTTTGGTTTTGTTTGCTATATGGAAAATGGTTGTATATGATTTTAACAAAATGCTTGTTATCTTGCTTGTTTTATTTCTCTTTCTTCCCTTTTAAAATAAAGAACTTCATGCAACAGTACCTTTTCTTCAATAAAAAATATAAGGCTATGATCACTTTCTTTTTTATTTCCCTGTGTGCATCAATATGAGCTTTGAGTTCCTTTCCCAACCTATTTAGCTATGTGCATAAGCTTTCCGCCTAATGAATTTTAAGTGATCAAATTCAAGGAATTATGTTTTTTTGAATTTCTTCCTGCAAAGTGAAGTACGGAGAAGGTATAGTGTGTGTAGATCTCACCCTTAGCGAGACCTTTTTGGAGGATTTAATATTTTAGTGTGACGCTTTATGTCGTGATTTCCATGAAGAATATAATATTGTCATGTCTATGCCTTTGATGGAAACGGATTGTGAAAACATAATCTTGTTTTCTTATTTCATAATGGTATCTCTCCAAATCTCTGTTCCTTAGATTTCGTATGGCAAGTGCACTTTAGTTTGTTGGCATAACAATGTCTTATAGTATATTAAGTAATTTGTTTATAGAATTTCAGTGTATGTGTTTCTGTTGGAACTTTTGTGAAGAAATTGTTGTACTTGTAATGTCTTGTCAAAAGAGTAAATAGGGTTGATAAAAAATCGGCTGAACCTATTAAAAAATAGTGACTGCCGTTTTTTCATGTAATAATGCACTATTCAAGTTAAGAAACGTACTAATATTCATATAAGGTGTTTAGGAGTTTACTAGCCATGCTTAATGTGATATTATTTGTCTGTTTAGTGTCAAAGTTAGCCGCCCCCATGAATTAAAAAAATGATTTGTATTTTCGGATTAGACACTTGCACAAAATCAGTTCCATTTTCAGTTTACTAATAGTCATTTTTTGTCTTTATATGGTAAAACATGATAGTTTATGTAATTCTCTCTTAATAAAGTACATGTTTAAAGGAAAATGTTTACTTCTGGTTAGTTTTATACTATATTTGTTAATCCATATCCTCTAATGAAATGTTAACCCCTTTCTTTGCGTCTTTACATTAGGTGCACATGCATATCTATTAGTCACTGCACATGCTCTGTTTGTAGGAGTATGTTTTGGAATATACATGACTACCTGTTCCACTGATGTGTAATACTGATAAGAGTAGACATTATTCAACTAGTTAGTATCATATTGTTGAGTCAGCTGTATAAGTTGTTAGAGGTTGTTAGATAATGATTAGTGAGTGGTAATGAGCTTTCAAATAGAGTGTTCTAGAAGAAAGGTAGTTATTAGATATTTTGTTGCCTATATAAGGCACAACAATGAGATTGTAAAGCAAGTTTTGAAGCAGTTATAATTTTGATCCTTCTCCTTTTCTTAGCTCCTTCAATGGAGTCTTCTTAGCTCCATCAATGGAGTCTTAGCATGTGTTTTCACATGGTATCAGAGCCACGAGCTCCACACTAAGTGTGTGTTTTTAGATCACATTTCACTAAGTTTCCTGTGCATTTTGAATCTCTGTCTTTAGCTTATTTTTCGTAATTTTAATCTATATTACAGCTGCATTCTATCAATCATGACCCCTAAAATTGATCAAAGTGATTCACTTTTCATTAATGCATCTAAGAGCTCCAGTGCTGTACTTGTTTCAATCAAGTTAACTGGTTTTAAAAATTATAGTTTATGGATTCGATCAATATATATTGCTCTCTTAGGGAAGAGAAAGTTTGGATTTTTCACTGGTGCCTACAACAAGGAATTATATAGAGAGGAACTTCATGAGCAGTGGGAAACATGTCATGCGATTGTACTTTCTTGGATCATAAATACTGTGAGTGAGAATCTGTTATCTGGCATTGTTTATGCCACAAATGCTTGTGTAGTTTGGGAGGATTTGAAGGAGAGGTATGACAAGGTGAATCGTATGCATATATACTAGTTGCATCACGAAATTAATATGCTCTCTCAAGGTACAGATTCAATCTCAGCCTATTTTACTAAATTAAAGAGTTTATGGAGTGAGATGTACTAGTGCCAAATCCTAGTTGTGCTTGCCCTACGTCTAGAGAGTACTCAGATCATATGTGTTAACTTAGACTTTTATAGTTTTTAAGCAGCCTGAATGAGTTCTATGACCAAGTTAGAAGACAGATATTGCTCAAAGGAGTGACTCCTACTCTCAATCAAGCTTATGCTATGCTCATAGAGGATGAAATCCAACATTTAACATGTATAATGATTGTGAATGATAGATCAAAATCACTTTCTATGCAAGTGAATCGAAATTATGGTTTTGGATAAATCAACTCTAACTATAGAGGCAGAAAGTGTGATTATTGCCATCTATTGGGTCATACCAAGGAAACTTGCTATAAGTTGGTAGGGTATCCAAATGACTTGAAGAATAGAAAGAAACAAGGCTACAACTCTAATTCCAGATCACAGTACACTGGCAGTAACAACCTATCCACAAACAATGGTGGGAACAACTTTGTAAACACTGGTCACAGGTCTATTTCTCAGGCTTCAGCCATGGTGGTTGGTCAAGTTAATGCTGATAGTTCTAGTCATGAAATGAATCACACACCAAAGGCCAAGCCTCACACATTCACTGAGGAAGAGTACACTCAGATTATGACTATGTTGAACAAAGACACAACAGATACAAAACAAGTCAATACGATAGGTATTACTACTTATTTCTTGTCCAAAGCATGTTCTGACAGTTAGATTGTAGACTTAGGTGCTACACATCATGTGTCTACACATAGAAACTTGTTCAAAGAAGGTACCGGGTTAGACTCCAAGCATGTGGATAAGTTGCACCTTCCAACAGGTGATGAAGTGACAATCTTACACACTAGAGAAGCTCATATTTTTGCAGATGATGTGATCAAAGATATTCTACATGTTTCAGACTTTAAACTCAATTTGTTGTCTATTGCCAAGATAACTAAGGAACTTTCATGTTTTGTTTCTTTTTACCCTGATTTTTGTATCTTTCAGGACCTCTTCAATGGCAAGGTGAAGGGGATTGGTAGACAAGAGGGTGGACTATATGTTCTTAAAGGTGGTGGTTAGACAAGAGGTGCTAATCAGTCAAGATCAGAAGCCAACAGATTTACTGCAGAAGTCTCCACTTCCAGTTGCATCTTATGGCACCAAAGACTTGGACACCCTGCTGCTCAGGTTCTCAAGTGTTTAGACATTATGAAGAACGCTAGTGATACAAATATGTTGAATAAATATTCTGTGTGTCCCCTAGAAAAACAGACAAGATTGTCATTCCCTTTAAGTACTACTAGATGCTCTACATGTTTTGAACTTGTACACATGGATTTGTGGGGACCATATAAAACTTCTACTTTTGACAACAAGTATTACTTCTTGACTATGGTAGATGACCATAGTAGATACACTTGGGTGAACCTGTTGCAGTTAAAGTCTGAGGCCATAGTGGCCATTAAGACATTTGTTTCCATGATTAACACTCAGTTTGGCATAATGGTAAAAACTATTAGATCTGATAATGGCACTGAATTTCTCAACTCTCAATGTAAGACATTGTTCCAGTCCCTGGGAATACTATATCAGGCCAGTTGTCCTCATACTCCTCAATAGAATAGAGTTATGAAGAGAAAGCACAGTCACATATTAAACATAGATAGAGCCCTCAAGTTTTAATCTCACTTGCCCATTAAGTATTGGGGACTATGTGTAAAGGCTACAATATATCTAATGAATAGGTTACCATCTTCTATTCTAAGTGGTAAGAGCCCATTTTAGTTGATGTTCTCCAAGGATCCCAAGTTGTCACATCTCAGGGTATTTGGATGCTTATGCTATGTCACTATCCTTTCAAGAGGTGATAAGTTCACAGAAAGGGCCAAACCTGCAGTCTTGGTGGGATATTCAGAATCTCAAAAGAGATATTTGCTGCTAGATATCACCTTAAAGAAACTATTAATCAGTAGATATGTTATGTTTTATGAAGATACATTTCCTTTTTCTTCTTCACCAGCACAAAATACACAAGCTTCCTCATCTGGAGAAAATGTTACTGACTTCTTGATTCCCATATATGAAGAAATATGTTATGAAATAAATACTAAGAGTGTTACGGAAGGAGCTTCAATTGAGGAGGATGACATTTATGATACTGAAGTTCCTGGTGCAGCTTCACCTGACACCACTTATGAAGAAATATGTCAAGATAACTGTTCCCTGCCTTAACCCTCTTCCAGTAGATCGGCGAGAACAAGCAGACCACCAGTGTGGATGCCTGATTATGTTGATACCTCTAGAAATTAGAGATGCAAACATCTATTAGCCCACAACTTGTCTTATAAAAATCTGAGTCCTACTTATCAGTGCTATTTATCTAAATTCTCCACTTTGACTGAGCCTTAGCATTATAAATAGGCTGTAAAAGATGAAAGGTGGGTGAAAGCTATGAAATCAGAGATTCAAGCCTTAGAAGCTAACAACACATGGATCATTGTTGATCTACCCAAAGGGAAGAATACTGTTGGTTCCAAGTGGATATAAAAAATCAAATATCTTGCAAATGGTGAAGTGAAAAGTTTCAAAGCAAGATTAGTGGCCAAAGGATATAGCCAACAAAAAGGGTTGGACTATCATGAAACCTTCTCACGAGTAGCTAAGATGGATACCGTCAGATGTGTGATTGCACTAGCTGCATCTAAAGGTTGGAATCTTTATCAAATGGATGTGCATAATGCATTCCTCCAAGGGGATCTTGAGGAGGAAGTTTACATGGAAATGCCTGAAGGATTTAGAAGATAGGGGGAGCACAAGGTGTGTAAGTTGATCAAATCCTTGTATGGTCTTAAGCAAGCCTCCAGAAAGTGGAATGTTAAGCTTACTCATGCCTTACTTGATGCTGGTTTTACCCAGAGTGCACATGATTATTCCCTATTCACCCTGCATCAAGGTAATGATACTATTATGTTTCTTGTTTATATTGATGATTTACTAATCACCGGAAGTAGTGCCTTCTTCATCAATGCTACCAAAATCAAGTTGCATCAGCAGTTTAAGATGAAAGATTTAGGGGATCTCAAGTATTTTTTGGGTATTAAAGTCTTAAGATCAACATCAGGGATCATTCTGAACCAAAAGAAGTATATATTCTAGATTTGATTTCTCAAACAGGTCTTAGTGATGCTAAGCCTGCTATTACTCCTTTAGAGTCTAATGCCAGGCTTACCTCTATTGAGTATGATAAAGCAACAGGTGCACAAGGTGATGAACTATTGTCTGACATTTCCTCTTACCAAAGACTTATTGGAAAGCGTATGTATGCCACTATTACAAGGCCAAACATTAACTTTGCTATCCAAAATCTTAGCCAATTCATGCAATATCCCCAGAACTCTCACTGGGAAGCAGCTACTAGGGTAGTCAGGTACCTAAAAAATTCTGTTGGCCAAGGTGTCTGGTTAAAGGCTGAACCTGCTAATACTTTGACTTGCTGGTGTGACTCTGATTGGGCTACTTGTCCAAACACCAGAAAATCAGTTAGTGATTATGCTATTCACTTTGGTGAATCACTCATATCATGGAAGTCCAAGAAGAAACAAACTATTTCCAGGAGTTCTGCAGAAGCTAAGTACAGAAGCATGGCTTCAGCAGTTGCAGAACTCACTTGGCTGGTTGGATTATTCCAGGAACTTAAGGTCCCTATCAACTTCTCCATTTTAGTTTTTAGACAGTAATTCATCCATTCAACTGGACAACAACCCTGTATTCCATGAGAGAACCAAACACATTGAGGTTGACTGTTATTTAATTAGGGACAAAATCAAAGATGGATTGATTAAGGCTCTACATGTTCAGTCTACTGATCAACTTGCTGATTGCTTACCAAGGGACTAAGTCTTTCTCAACATGCCCACTTACTTAGTAAGCTTGGAGTGCTAAATGTTCTGCACCCTGCAGCTTGAGGGGGAGTTTTTTGGAACATACACGATTACCTATTCCACTGATGTGTAATACTGATAGGAGTAGGCATTATTTAACTAGTTAGTAGCATATTGCTGAGTCAGCTGTATAAGTTGTTAGAGGTTGTTAGAAAATGATTAGTGAGTGGCAATAAGCTGTCAAATAGAGTGTTCTAGAAGAAAGGTAGTTATTAGATATTTTGTTGCCTATATAAGGCACAACAATGAGATTGTAAAGCAAGTTTTGAAGCAGTTATAATTCTAATCCTTCTCCTTTTCTTAGCTCTATCAATGGAGTCTTCTTAGCTCCATTAATGGAATTTTCTTAGCTCCATCAATGGAGTCTTAGGAAGTGTTTTCACAGAGTATGCACATATACATGTGGTCCCTTTTAAATATAGATTACATTGTATTCTCCATGTTCTAAGTTGATGGGTTTACCATGAATTAGATCTAATGTATTTGGGAATTAATTTATGCCTAATAGGCATATAGCGTTATGATTTAGCTAATTAATTTGGCTTGAAATCATCTCATTCAACATTTGTATGTCTTGTCTCTGGGTATAGTGTTCATCGTTCCACTTTTTTTAGTATTGTATTTATCATTCTATTTCTTCTGAATCTATATAGTTTGAATTGTCTTACTAATTCTATCACTTTTGTTCACTTGCATGAACACTTTGGGAGCGAAAATGGAGTCTTCCTATAAGACTCATTGCCTTAAGAGAAGCCTTGCTAGTGAAGCTCGATGAGCATCCCTCATTATGCATTACCCTTGCATTCTCCAACTTTAAACAAAAAATAAAAACAACAGAAAAGATGCTCCACTCTTATCCCAACTTTTTTATAGTTGGTCTTTCACATGTTTAGTTGTGTTTACTTATTCAATAGTGTCCTTTAACATTGTAAATTTTATCTATTTGGTAGTGTCTTCAACACTTTGGTTTACCTTAGCATATTGATGAGGCCTAGAAAAACTGTGAACATAAGAGGGATTGAGAAATTGTCATGAATTTATTCCCTTCGGTGTTTCGATAAATTAGTCACTTTTTTATGAAAGCTTCTTATGTTTAAATTCAAAAGCTTTAGACTTTGCAAATTGTATTTATTTTAAACGTTCATTGTTCTCTTGATAAATATTGGCTAGTTATTTTAAACTCATTCAATATAAGGTTCAACTAATTTTGTATATTTCTCAAAATTGGAAAAGTCTTTCTTTATTTTTATTTTAGATTTTCAATCGTAAAAGTTTATTCTTGTTTCAATTGGCTAATATTTATGCTTTAGGCTGATTACTAATTTTCAAAGAAAACTGAGATTAACTTTTAGTTGCAACAAATGCCCTCATTTCAATTTTCGCCGATCTACCATTGAATGCAATTTTTTCTTAAGAAGTAAACATATAATTCAATTTTAAAGGAAAATTTTTTCTTGCCTAATTACCCGGCTTTTCAAATTTTTCTTAAGCACTCTTTTACTTTTTATTAATTAACCTAAGTTTGATTGGTTAACCGTAGTTACGGATTCTCTAGGATGCCTAATCTCTTCCCTATAGGATAATTAGAACCCTTACCTAGAATCACTTAGTTAAGTAGACCTTAAAATGAAGTCTTTAATTGATTTAATCACATAGTTTATAATAGGTGTCCCAATTCACCGTAGAACTAATTAGGAGGCGACTTGCTTAAAATAATTTAGAAATTTTTTATTATGTTGTTCACTACTTTGACCTCGTGTTAAAATGGGGTATAACAGCTTGGTGACTTCACAGGGGATTATTAGGTTCTTAACCATCACAAACTTAGGTTAATAATTATGGTTTTCTAATTTCTGTTTATTTTATCTTATCTGCTCTATGTGTTTATCATGTTTATATGATATAAACTATTTATTTACTATTTTTGTATGAATTATTTATTATTACTTTATATAAGTTGTCATTCCGTTCATATTTCTTCCATTCGGGAAAATTGACACAGTCACACGTACACATGAGGTATGTTTCGCACACCCGCAAACTTCTTTCAAATGCCAAATTTTAGGAGAGTTGGCGTTTGCGCGGTGTGTCCAGATCTTTTACTATGTAACCGTGTAGCCTTCTCACTTGAGTTGTCTACTCAGGAACTTTGTGTCTATTAAGCCAAATCTTAGAAGAACTTAAGATAGAGCTTTCCTAAATATAGGCCATGCATGCATAAGCCTTAGGTGGTTTGATCCGTGGTTTCATTCTACGAATTTAGGAAACACCCTTATGTCTAAAGGGTTCACAACCTAATGAACACCCTCATATTATCTACAGAGATAATGACAAATTGATCCAAGTTGAAATTTGACCAAACTGAGTTTGAAAAATTCTAACTTTAAACTCGAGTAGTGTCATTAATTAAAGCTTGAATCAATTTATCAGAATCTCAATCAATATTTGATGCTTAGGCCTACCTCCGACATAAAGGAGTGACCCAAATATTAGGAGGTGTTATTTAACATATTTGTGTTATTTGTTTTGTGATTTTTTTTCCTTACATGCTACTTGACCTAAATAAATTCATTTGAATTGATATTTATTTGCTAACTTCAAATTTGTTTTGTCCTTATGTTCAGAGAAAAATTAATTTTACATATATATATATATCTCTATTATCTGTTGCATCTTTTACATATTTTATATCATGACATTTCCTTAAAATTTTATTATTGTAACACAACTACACTTAACGCATTTTAGCGATTCTAGAGCATTATTTAGTAAATTCTCTTAAGGCCGTCAAATTCTTGGTATTTCAATTAAGGCTATTCTTCATTTTCATTTGACAATCTTCTATAGGGTTCACATTCTTTCCTTAATTTTTCAATGAGTCGCCATTTCTTTCAATTCTTCCTGGAGTTTTTCAATACTCGTGTCCACATTTTGTTAAAACTTCATTCTACCCTGTTAACGTGGGCATAATTCTTTGCAAATTTTTTCCCTGTCTACTTTTTCTGAATATTTCATCTTAAATTTTGCCAGACTCATGTCAAACTCAAACTATTATATTTTCTACCTTTTCAAACTCTTCTAAGTCTTTTCTTTATGGGTGTAATCTTCTACTGGTAGCGATGGAACATTTAGCCTATTAGTTTTAACTTTGTACTATCTATGTAGTGCCGATCTACGTCATGAAACTCTTACTCACTCTCTTAAATTCTCTCAACCTTTTGTTGGCCTTCAGGCCATTTATTGCTTCTTAAGTTGGTAGATGTCCAAATTTATTTACACAAACCATTCAATCGCACTTGACTTTATTTGTTCAAATTTCTCCGTTAAATGGTTTTAAGATGATGATCTAAGTTTGATACTTCTTTAAAGTTTCTCTCGTTCAAAATGCTTGTGTTGTTCCTATCTTGGAATTATAGGAATTGATCTTTCTGCACTCATTATAAATTCAAGCTTTAGCATGTAAATCAATTGAAATTTTTTTATTTGCTGACATTTTCTTCATACTTGATAAAATTTTTTTAACCCAACGATACTAAATTAGAATTTTGTGTCATTCAAAATCCTTTGTCCTATCAAAGTTTAATCTTCATGCGCTCTTTTTCCTTATTAATTTTTATCTCAAGCTTATATCCCTTATAAGACTCGATCTATTAAGTTATTTTAAATCACTTTCTAAAATGCTCTACTCTAAACCCTTTCAATTCAATGCTTATTGAGTGTTTATTTTCCTTCCAAAGGTTGACTTAAGTTGAGCATCAAAGGTAATTTGAGGATGAAATGGCCAACCAAATTACTGTGATTGACCTTATTGATGATGAGTTCAACAGTAAAGAACTAGATTCGTATCAAGATAAAGTCATTAAGCTTGATAAAAAAGTATCACAAATGTAGCAAGAAACTGACAACATGAAAGAAATGATAGTCGATCTTAAGAACTCTTTCACTGAAGGCTCAAAAGCATACTCACCCTTCGGCGGTGTCACACTCCCCACCTTTGAAGGCTTAGAAGCATACTAACCCCTTGGCACAGCTGCACCCACTTTTGATTATAATGCCTAAATTTTGTCTAACATGTACTCATTCTTGCCATAAGAGATATTCAATAACTTGGCAGAGATGAGTATAACCAGAGAAAATTGTGGAAGGCATTTTGACATTGAGACCAATTAGATTTCCTTTAAAAATGAGTCTACTTTACATTTTGAGATGGATTGTGGCCATATTTCAATATATGACGGGGTTGGTAGTCTTGTAGACCACCTGAAGGCATATATTGATTGGGTGAGATATATTGGGCAAGACAATAAATTAAAGATGAGTCTTTCTGTTAGTAAACTTACTGTTACGGCTTTAATGTGGTATGTAACACAAGATATGTGGAAATAGTCTTCTTGGGCAACCTAATCGATGACTTTGTCAAGCAATATGGGTCTTCTAGTAGTATTCTTAGAGGAGTTCGTTCATCTAAAAGGAAATCTGCAGAGTTTCCTAGGGGTCCAATAGGAAAAGAAACAAATTCATCATTTTTTCGCAATTTTTAAGCACTTACAAAGAAACCTGGCAGAAATCAAGCAATGGTTTCCTTGAGCATGATGATTAAAGTGTAGTAGGATCCTTTTTACAAATATGTCATCTAGGACTTATATAGTAGGATGGTCAGTTTTTGGGTAGCATATTTTTGGGAACAATTATGTATTGTTGTGAACTTAATGATCAATCCTTTGTACGTTTTCAAATTTTCTTTTATGTAAGCCGAACTACGGTTGACCTGATTTCCTTAGTGGATATGTAGGAAGCTCACACAGGGACTTGGTCATATTAGTATAGGATCACAATATCTTTTTGCATCTAATTGGAACTACGTTTGACCTGATTTCCTGTCGGACATAGGATACGTAGGCTACCTACATAAGGCTCGGTCTCTTTATTATAATTTTATTCCCCCCCCCCCCCCCCCAAAAAAAAAAGAAAATTGGGAAGAACCTTGTCTTGCAATAGAGACATCATCATTAAAATGTCTTAAACTGGGATAAGATTTTGACATGCAAGATGAGGCATCATCGTTAGTAGGGTCTTCATACTGGGGTAATTTTTTAGATACGTGCAAAGCATAAAGATCAAGATAGAGTCAAAGCTTTGGTGTTCGACATAAGTCAACTTTTCTTCTGATTACTACTCTAAATAAGTTGTTACTTTCCTTTTACATTTAAAGCGTTTAAGCCTACTAGCTAAGAAGTCTCTCGATCCACTCATTCCATAACTAAGTTCATCTCTTCTAATTTAGAGCTCTCACTTAGGCCAATCACGAATTAATCTTTTATCAAAATTTTATTATTATTATTATTATATATTGTATTTCGCATGTACTAGAACTTCATTTTATGTTTAAAGTTCAATTTTGTTTAGAGATTGCTTGGCATTGAACACTATTTTTAGTGTGAATTTGCATCAAGGACGATACGATAATGGCAGATAAGTTTGAAACATCCAATATTGATATGGGTTTAGTACAAACACAAAATGATAACGATAAAAAGAATGTGGTTCGAAGAAATATTTTGGTCATTCTGCGAAGTACTTTCACCTTCTTCCTACCACTATCACAGATTCCAGCTCAACCTAAAATATTTTCTTAACTATATTTCCTCGGCCAACTCCCGCCTATTGATCTCTCCACAAATACCATCAATATATACTACCAATTCTAAAAATAATTCGTTTACTATGATGTCAGATATTCATTCTCACACAATTATGCTTGCGTCCAAGGAAAATAAGCATGAGATGCTAGAAGTCTGTCCAAATGTAGAATGTGGAAAGAAGATTCTATCAACATACCATGAAAATTTGGGCGAAAAACTTTACAATCTAAGAAAAGCACTTAATGAAGAGTTGCGTTTAAGAAATTACCTGAATCTAAGGTATGAAGATTTGTGTGAGCACCCAAATTTTGAGCTTCCACCAGGGTATAAGCTACCAATATTTAATACTTTCAGCGGAGAAGGAGATACAATTGCTCACTTAAATAATTATTGTGGCAGGTTAATTGGAATTGGGCATGATGAAGCCATAGAATGAGACTATTCATTCAAAGTTTATCAGGATTGGCACTCGCTTGGTATGCCATTTAGCAACTGGCGTACATGGGAAGATATAGATCACGACTTTGCAAGGAAATATGAATTTAACATTAGGAGCGATCTGCACATGACCAATTTTCTCAAAGTGAAGAAGATATCACATGAATGCTTTTAAGAATATGCCATGCGATGGTGATTAGAAGCTTTAAAAATACATCCTTCACTTCCAAAGAATGAATTGATCTCAGCCTTTATCCAAATTCAAGAAGGCCTATTTTATGATAAGTTGATTAGAACTTGTGCAAACAACTTCTCGAATTTGATAAGGATTAGCAAAGAGATAGAAAGTGGCATTCAAGAAGGAAAATTTGTAGAAGCAATAAAAGTTGTTTATTCTGTTTTCCAACTGAAGACATTGGGAAATTCGAAAAGTGCAACCAATTCAGATTTTTTGCATCAATCACAATTCCATAAAAGTCACCAATTTTCATAATTCCATGCTTCTTCTGACCTTCCCAACACGCATCTCCAGCCTCTTTGTCAGCAAAATTTTCATAATATCTCCAAGCAGCAACTTATTCAAGCTCAATCCACTTTACAACCTTAGAAGAAGATGAAACCTTTCTCAATCACTCCTCTAGATGAGTTATTGATGGATATATTTGAGAGATTGAGAACTAATCGACTTCTGCAACCCAAAAAGGGATTCATACCTAAGTATCCATCTCCAAACTTTGATTAATTCGAAAGTTGTGCCTATCATTCTAATGTTCAAGAACATGACACTAAAGATTGTCCAACACTAAGATTCAAGATTCAAAGTCTTATTAAGAGTGACAAGATAAAGCTTCTGCAAGAGCCTCCAACCGGCTGTGATAATATTGCAAATAAGGATGCAATTTTTGTTAAGGGTAATCCATCGAAATAGACACCAAGTCACTTGAAGATAAGGCGTACAAAAAGTCTAGAGGACTAACAAGGACAGGACATCATTTTACATTTGATAATATTATTTTCCTTTTCTATTATTTACGAATAGCTTCTATTTTGTAATTCGAGGATATCATTTTTCTTTTTCATCCTTTATGAGTAGCTACTATTTTTTAACTTTGTACCACTTTCCTTATTTAGAAGCTACTCTTTCACAATCCTTTTTAGATTATCCTATGAATTGTGTTGGACCGCTTCCTGTTAGTAATGGGATACATAGATGCCTATTCTGGGTTTGGTCATAATATTATAAAAAAAAATTATTTCTCCCATAGCCAAAATTGGAACAACTTTTTCAGATAGCCTATCGTCATTTTTGCAAAGTAGATGTTTGAGATCATGAGCCATATTCACATCATAAAATTGCAGCAATTCCATAACTACAAGAAGAGAAAATTCAAAGTCAAAAATTTATGATTCAAAGCAAGGCAATCATTTTCTTTCATTCTATCAAGTTTTCTTTGAGTAATGCAGATGTTGATAATTCTTGAAGGATCACACATGTTAGAAAAGCACAAGAAATATAATGCAAAATGATTCAAATACAATACGATTTAAATTTCAAAATGTACAATTCTCTTTAAGTGTAGCAGCTTTCTCACAGCAAAATATGCCGAAGAGAAAATCCCAATTATGGGTACCACATTAAATGAATAGTCACTGATGTTGTATTGCAACATTAATATTTGTTATCGCAAGGGCACCACATTTGAGTTTTCATTACTGAAAAGGTACTACATACAACTTTTACTAATTTATAAATGTTTTTTATTAATGAAAATCATACCAAGCTCTACACTACATTAATATTTGTAAGCTTACAATAGATATTAGGTTAGTCCACCCTAAAATAGGATGCAATGGGTCTATCCATCCTAAAATGAGACGTTGGGTCTGTGCATCCTAAAATAGGATAGAGTGGGGAGGTATGCCCTCTAATTAAGACCATTTGTGCACCTTCGCCTTCAATTAGATATTTGTTCTTGCTTATTTTACTTATCGCAATGCCTTAACAACTTATTTACTTTTATCATTACTATTTTTATTAACTAGTTAAGCATTGCATGCTATCCCTAAATTTTCTAAAAATTATTAGAAAAAATCACACCAAGCTCTTTGCATTGCGTTGATATTTAAAAATCTGCAATACACTTTGGGTTCGTCCACTCGAAAATAGGACACTTTGGATTTGTCCACCCTAAAATAGGACACATTGGGTTCTTCCACCCTAAAATAGGATAATTTGAGTTCATCCTCCCTAAAATAGGATTTCTTGGATAGTCCATCCCAAAATAGGATAGAGTGGTTAGTCTTCCCTCCAATAAGACTATTTATGCATGTTTGCCTTCAATTAGATATTTATGCCTACTCACCTTTACTTGAACATATCGCAATTCATTAACTATTATTTACCAATGTTGCACGCTATATTTTAAATTTTCTCAGAATTATTAGAGATAAATCATACCAATCTCTCTACATTACATAAACTTTTGTAAGTTTGCAATACATAGTTGAGTTTGTCAATCCTAAAATAGGACACACCAGGTCGTCCACCCTAAAATAGGGCACGTTGGGTTTGTCCACCCTAAAATAGGATATTTTGGATTCGTTCATCCTAAATAGGACATACTGGGACATACTACCCTCTAATAAGAAATTTTATGTGTGCTCGCTTCCAATTTAATATATATACTTACTTGCAACTAATTGAACACTAGTAATGCCTTAATTATTTATTTATTTTCTAGCTAAGCAACGCATGTTGTCTTTTAATTTCTTGAAAATCAAGCTTAATTATTCATTTGTTTGTTATTAAGCATTGATTTTGCTAAGGTTTCTACTTAGATTGATGAATTTTTCAACCATCAAACTTAAAGTTGTTACTTCTGAAAATACTGCACATTCAACCAGTTGCATCAAAAGAACCGAATGATGCAATTGTCTTATGGTCTTTCTATAAGAATTTTATATATATATATATATATATATATATATATATATATATTTGAATTCTTTACTTTATTTGCTAAGTTTTCTATTAAGGCCTTGCAGAAAGCAAAACTTATATATAGAAAGAGGAGATATAGTACGATGTGGAACTATTTCTTAGCAATGAATTGGGGCAATTTGTTGGGAATGAGGATCAGACTCCCAATAAAGATCAAGAGTTTACCTCAAACTTCAAATGACCCAACTCTCAAATATCTTACTTACATTGACACCTCAACGATCAAAATTCCTGAATCAATATACTCAGTGTCATCATAATTCGACACTAAGAAAATCTTCATAAGCTCGTGTCTATCCTCGTTTCCCAATCTACCAATATTACAAGTCTTGAACTAAATATGACCCTGATTCTCATGCAACCCGAGATATGTAGGAAACTTAGAGACCAAAGTTTAGCCATAATCCTCCTTAACATTCTTCATACATATCCTACTAAATCCCGTCGGCTGGGACAAAATTAGGTTACTAGTCAACTTCTTTATTTAGAAACTCTTTCATTATTTTAACCCAATAGGGAAAACGGTTGACACCCAATTTTGTCTCGTCTTGCTTTCAAGTCATCTCTATGCACTTCTAAATAATTTTAATAACTTAAAAAAATTCATGTATAGTATTTCTATAATTAGGAGTTTATGCAAGTCCTTCCACTATTTGTATTTATAAAACTAAGAATCATCAACAATATTATTATTTTTACTATTATAATAATAATAATAATAATTATTATTATTATTATTATTACGCGTTACTATTTTTTCTATATTTTAAATTATCATCGCATTCCCTATAAACTTTCGCGTAAGGCATTATATTTATTTTTATTTAATCAATTGAAGTATTTTTATGGTTATATAATTTATAAATACTATTGTTCAATTTTAAATTTATCATGCAACTTTGTTTAAGGACTTATATTTTAATCGAATGATCTTTTATTTATTCAGATATTTTTAATATGTTTCATTAAAAGTGTTATTTAAATTAATTTAGAGAGCCCAAAGAACATAAGAAATAAGGCAATTTAAATCAGCCCATTCTATAATATTCTTGCAATTTGGCCCAATTTCAAGATTTGACCCATAAAGCCAACTTTTCCTCTCCTTTTTTCCACCTTAACACTATGTGGATGCCACGTTTGCACCACATAATGTGCCTAGAGTTAATGGCACACACCAAACACACGCTTATTACACATCTTCTATACATTACACACACTTAGCACCTCTTTTTCTCCGTGTATTTGTGTTATTGGCTGGTCAAATTCAATTGATTCCCAACTATAGCAAACTTTTCATTTTATCCTCACTTATTCTACCTAAAATACCCATAATACCACCCCTCCAAAACCCTAAAATTAGGCCTAAGTTTCTCTCCCTTCATTGAACGCCCCTCTTGCCTCAACGTTTACTTTTTCCCTTCAAGAAAAACTGCAAATTTATTTTACCTTGATAAAGTGTGCCTCTCCATTTTCGTGTGATGGCCATGTCGACCACGTGAAGGACCAACTTCGTTCAAGTTCACAACATTCAACTCCAAAGATCTTAGTTGACTAAAATTTTGGACAAAAATTTAAAGATCCCGCCAAAAATTTAAAGCTCTAATTTTCTCTCTATAAATATTCGCATTTGAATCCATTTGGAGGAGGTTTTTGGGGGGTAGATTTGCCACGTCTCTCAATATTTTATTTTTGTTTAGCCATCAAACTTGGAAGTTATATACAGAGCAAAATTCTCTCTTACAAAGATCTTTTTTTACCTCTCTCTCGGGTTCTAGTATGTTTTTTTCGTGTGATTCAAGTAAGTTCGAGATTAGATTCAAGATCAAAACACTCAATTCACTACCCCACAATAGGTGACTTATCCCTCTCTTTATCTATTTATTATTTTATTTTTGGCTTTGTTAATGAACTACTATGCTCAATTCTAAAACAAAATTTCTTGCAGTAACCTCATTTAATCAGTTGGAGTAATAAGTGATGCAAACATACATTTTGACCTCATTGGTAGTACTCCTTGTTGTTTTCTATAAATTATGAATATCAAAGATCTTTTTTTGGTTTTGTTTGCTATATGGAAAACATTGGCATACGCTTTTAAAAAAATACTTGTTATCGTGCTTGTTTTATTTCTATGTCTTCCCTTTTAACATAAAGAACTTCATGCAACAGTACCTTTTCTTCAATAAAGAATATAAGGCTATGATCACATTCCTTTTTATTTCCCTGTGTGCATCAATATGAACTTTGAGTTCCTTTTTCAACCTATTTTGCTATGCGCGTAAGTTTTCCTCCTGGTGAATTTTAAGTGATCAAATTCAAGGAATTATGTTTTTGTTTTTTAATTTCGTCCTACAAATTGAAGTATGGAGAAGGTATAGTATGTGTATACCTCACCCTTAGCAAGGCCTTTTTGGAGGATTTAATATTTTAGCATGACGCTTTTATGTCGTGATTCCCATAAAGAATATATTATTGTTATGTTTATTCCTTTGACGGAAGTGGATTGTGAAAACATAATCTTGTTTTCTTATTTCATATTGGTATCTCTCCAAATCTCTGCTCCTTAGATTTCGTATGGCAAGTGCGCTTTAGTTTGTTGGCATAACAATGTCTTATAGTATATTAAGTAATTTGTTTATAGAATCTCTCCGAATATGTTTCTGTTAGAACTTTTGTGAAGTAATTATTGTACTTATAATGTTTTGTCGAAAGCGTAAATGGGGATGAGAATGAATCGGCTGAACCTATTAAAAAATAGTAACTGCCATTTTTTTCATGTAACAATGCACTATTCGAATTAAGAAACGTATTAATAATATTCATATAAGGTATTTAGGAGTACACTAGCCATGCTTAATGCGATCTTATTTGTCTGTTTTGTGTCAAAGTTGGCCGTCCGCATGAATAAAAAAAATGATTTGTATTTTTGGATTAGACACTTGCACGATATCAGTTTCATTTTCAGTTAACTAATAGTTATTTTTTATCTTTATATGGTGAACGTGATAGTTTATGTAATTCTCTCTTAACAAAGTACATGTTTAAAGAAAAATGTTTACTTCTGCTTAGTTTAATACTATATTTGTTAATCCCTATCCTCTAATGAAAAGTTTACCCCTTACTTTGAACCTTTACATTAGGTGCACAAGCATATGTTTTAGTCACTACACATGCTCTGTCTGTAGGAGTATGCATAGATACATGTGGTCCCTTTAAAGTATAGATTACATTGTATTCTCCATGTTCTAAGTTAATGGGTTTACCGTGATTTAGATCTAATGTATTTGGGAATTAATTTGTGCCTAAATGGCACATAGCATTATGATTTAGCTTATTTAATTTGGCTTAAAGTCATTTCATTCGACATTTGCATGTCTCGTCTTCGGGTATTGTGTTCATCGTTTCACTTTTTTTAGTATTGTATTTATGTTCTATTTTTCTTGGTCTGTATAGTTTGAATTGTATTACTAATTCTATTACTTTTCTTCACTTGCTTGAACACTTTGGGAGAAAAAACGGAGTCTTCCTACAATACTCATTGCCGTAAGAGAAGCGTTGCTTGTGAAGCTTGACGAGCATCCCTCATTATGCATTACCCTCGCATTCTCCAACTTCAAACAAAAACTAAAAATGAGAGCAAAGATGCTCTACTCTTATCCCAGCTTTTCAATAATTGGTCTTTCACATATTTTGTTGTGTTTACTTATTCATTAGTGTCCTTTAACTAAGGCTGTCATATGGGCCGGGCCGGGCCAACTCGAAATCGACCCGTTTGAATTAATTGGATTGTGGGCCGGTCCGGGTTCAACAGTAAAAAAGTTAAAAACAATCCTAACTCGGCCTACTTAACCCAACCCGGCCAAACCCACCTAAACCCGGTCAAAACTGGTAAAAAAACCGGTCAAACCCGATCAAAAATATAAAAAAAAAACTTTTTTTCAATATACATTATATATACCCACCTATATACATTATAAATCCACTAAACCATATATATACACTATATATATAGTATATACTACATTAGAATTTAAAAAATATATACACATACACAATTACACATATACGCACCATTCAATATATATGTACTACTTTAAAGTTTAAATAAAAAATACTACAATATATATACATTGCAATATATATATATATAGTTATATACTAATTTATAAAACATATACACATGTATACGCACCATTCAATGTATATATACTACTACTAATAAAATATACTACATTATATATACATTACTATATATATATATATATATATATAGTTATATATATATATAGTTATATATATATATATAGAGAGAGAGAGAGTTATATACTAATTTGTAATACATATACACATGCATACGTTAAATATACACGTCTATAGAAGATATATAAACATGTATACACACCATTCAATGTATATATACTACTACTAATAAAATATACTACAATATATATACATTACAATATATTTATATATATATATATATTTAGTTATATAATAATTTATAAAATATATACACATGTATATGTTAAATATATACATCTATAGAAGATATATACACATGTATACGCACCATTCAATGTATATATACTACTACTAATAAAATATACTACAATATATATACATTACAATATATATATATATATATATATATATATATATAGAGAGAGAGAGAGAGAGAGAGAGAGAGTTATATACTAATTTATAAATCATATACACATGTATACCGTAATTTTCCTAAGCTTCTACTTAATCCGTATCGTGAGTACCTACACCTATTTCTTCCTCAAAAGGTGTACCAAGCGGTACCGGAGGCGAAGGCACACGGGTATATCTACTACTTGAACTACCTCTACCACTAGTAATTCGCTTTTTACTACCACTACTACTTTCGGGACAAAATTTTTTAACACCTTTGTAGCGAGGTTTCTTAATTTATCCATAGTATAAATTAAATTAAACTAAAAAATTTAAAATACACAAATATAATAAAATTAAATATTAAACAATTAATATAATAAATAAAAATTAAATGTAAGAGATGGAACAATAATATCAAATTTTGAAAGTATTCGAAGATTACGACTTTAGAAACTTCCGCTCGTATTTTGTAAACGCAAAATTAAAAAATTAAAGTGAACACTTTAAGAAATTAAATGTGTTGAAGATTTGAGAATTGAGAATTGAGATTTGAGAGAGAATGAGATTTGAGAGAGCGAAAAATTATGTGAAAAATGGTTTGAAGGTGTAGGGTATTTATAGAATTTTTTTTGAGATTAAAAAATAATTTTTAAAATAATTTTTTTTTGAAGAAATGAGTCCAAACTAGCTGTTTGGACCCAAAAATGGCTATATAGTCGTCGGGCCCACGACTAGTTTGGCCCAAAACTCATTTTTTTTTAAAAAAGAATTCCGGGCCGGTTAATCGGCGGGCCTGGATCGGGCTTGGTCCTGGCCGGGTTAACCGGGCCCAAATTAAAAAAATAATCGTTCTGACACCTGGGACCCTAAAGCCCTAGGGCTTACCGGGCTGTGTCAAACTGGGCCGGTTCCTTTAAGTGGGCCGGTTCGAGCCGAGTCTTGACAGACTTACCTTTAACATTGTGAATTTTATCTATTTGGTAGTGTCTTCAACACTTTGGTTTACCTTAGCATATTGATGAGGCCTAGAATAACTATGAACATAAGAGGGATTGAGAAATTGTCATGAATTTATTCCCTTCGGCGTTTTGATAAATTAGTCACTTTTTTATGAAAGCTTCTCATGTTTAAATTCAAAAGCTTTAGACTTTCCAAATTGTATTTATTTTAATTATTCATTATTCTCTTGACAAATATTGGCTAATTATTTTAAACTCATTCAATATAAGGTTTCGTCTAATTTCATATATTTCTCAAAATTGGAAGAGTCTTTCTTTATTTATATTTTTGATTTTTAATCCTAAAATTTTATTCTTGTTTCAATTGGCTAATATTTATGTTTTAGGCTAATTACTACTTTTCAAAGAAAAAAAATTCAAAGCAAAGTGAGATTAACTTTTAGTTGCAACAAATGCCCTCATTTCAAATTTTGCCAATCCATCATTGAATGTAATTTTTTCTTAAGAAGTAAACATATAAATCAATTTTAAAGGAATATGTGTTCCTGCTTAATTACACGGTTTTTCAAATTTTTCTTAAGAACTCTTTTAATTTTAATTAATTAACCTAAGTTTGATCGGTTAACCGTAGTTAGTGGATTCTCTAGGATACCTAATCCCTTTCCTATAGGATAATTAGAATCCTTACCTAGAATCACATAGTTAAGTAGACCTTAAAATGAAGTCTTTAATTGCTTTAATCACATAGTTTATAATAGGTTTCATAATTCATCGTAGAACTAATTAGGTGGCAACTTCCTTAAAATTAATTAGAAGTTTTCCAATATGTTGTACACTACTTTTACCTTATGTTAAAATGGGGTATAATAGTCCCTTTTAATGATAACCCAGGCTTGAAAGTTATTTGATTAGACAAAGATCCTAAATCTGTTCTTCTTGTAAGAGTGGTGTTGTCCATTAAAGTATGGTGGTATTATGGAGAAATGACCATCTTGAAGAAGAGCACCAAAAATTTAATAGTTCACCATTTGATCTTTGCTCACGTGTGGTTAAGCCAAACTTTTAGGGAGAATTGCTCTGATACCAATTGAAATTCAAAGAGGGTGAATTGAAAATCTTCGTGATTCGACTATTACGACTTCACAGTCGACCTGCCTACAAATCAGTAAATTTCATAACACATATTATATTTAAATAAATAGACAAGTAAATAATTAACTTTAAAATAAAGACACAAAGATTTATCCTGGTTCGAAACACCAATGTGGTGCCTACTTCCAGTCCCCTTAGGTTGAATGTTTTCTTAGATCTTCCAAAAGTTAGGCTTGAGTACAATGATGAGAAACAAGTTTCGAAGACTTATTTTGTTCTTCATATCTTGTGACATAGCTTCAATTTGTATGACAAAGTCAACTCTATCCCATTCTTTATATAACTATTATAAACTAATAAGTACAAAGATTTGTGAGACTAAGATTGAGATACTTTGAGATTCTTCCTGAAAGTTGTATGATTGCTTTAATCTTCAGTCCTCTAAGCTTTATATTCTTCAGCTGCTTTTCTTCGTAAGGAAACCCAAGAGATTTCATCCCAATCAAGTATTTAAATTGATTCCTTGATTGAGGAATATTACCATATTACATTTATATTAGATATTTCCATATATGGTACTTTATACACATCCATATCAGATACGTTCGTGAACTTCTTTCCTTTTGCTCCTATGGTGATTGATGCTCTTTTCTCAAGTTTTGCTTTAGTCAGGTTACTGTTAGATAGTTGCTATCCTTTGGGAAATTTTTTTAGAAGTCTTGAATTGATTCTGTATGATTGATATTTTTTCAAGTTCAGTGTTGGCATTATGTTGTTGGATGCTTGTTTCCTTTAGCAAAATATTCTTGGATATCTTAATGTGATTCCTTAGAGATTCTGCATCTTAGGTGTATCTTCAGTAACTTCTCCTTCCATCATTGGAGATCTTCAATATCCTGGAAATGTTTACTTATTATTTTGTCATTATTAAAATATAGAATGTAAATTTAGGAGGCTAAAAATAATATTTAGGTTAAAGTCTCTTTCCTTGGAGTTTTGGCCAAGTTATGATTTTAGAATGATACTAGTTTTCTTTTATTTTATGCCGTATGCACTTTATACTAGTTTTACTCTAGTTTTACTATTGTTGTTATTATTACCTTGGTTGTCATTGACACTTAATTGATAGACAGCTACACTAGCTTTATCTAGTTAGTGTTCCCATTCTTGAATCCTTGATGTTTGGCTTAGACAGCTACTTTGGTGGGTTGGTTTCTCCTTTATTGGTAGGGTTAGATCAGTTGTTGAGGGAGTTGTAAAATTTAAGCTAGGTTTAGACATCCATGATTTCTGCACTAGAGATCCCTTTTCTATAATTGTTCCTAATGTTGACAAGTCCAAGGTCCATTTTTTTGATTTGCCTGGTTTATCATCTGGTGGTAGACTTGATCTTGTCATCAGTGTTGAGTTGGGTACTTTATTCTCTGTAATATGGTTCATGGTTTAGTTCAGTTAAGGTTGGTTTAAAGGGGTGAATTCAGAAATTTCTTATTTTGCTATTAGTTTGGCCTGATATGACTTTGTGTGGTATTTTTTCTTGATGGTATATATTATCTATAAGTTATGGATAACCAAAGCAGGTGTCTTTCAAGAGTGAGTATTTGTTTCTATCAATTGAGTATTGGTTTGAACAAATTCATTCTAATATTATATTTTTTTTGAGTTTCTTAAGATTTGGTTACTGTTGGCAATCTTTTTGTCTTGGTGAGTTCTTCGTTGTGCCTTACTGCATTTTACTCTCCAACATATATGTATTTGATTGCTCTTGTCTATTTTACTCTGTTGTGATTATGTCTTCAGAGATATTTTATTTTCAGCCCTTGTAGGAACCATTGAATATATGCTTAATTTTTTTATAATTAGATTGATTTGGGTATTTGACCTTCTTGAAGATTTATTGGCTCCAATTGTAATTTTTGAATTCTTGAATGATGGCTTGTGAGTTGTGATAGATTTTTGCATGTGGATGCTAACTCATCAATAATATTAGTCTGGATAGTTGAGATCGAGAGTTCAACTCCAATGATGAGATTATAGCTATGGATTATGTAATTTAGTTGTAGCCTTGTTTTGAGGCTTTGATTAGTTCAGAAATCATTTTTTGGTTAGCTAGGCCTACCCTCTACATATTAGTTCCATTTTCTTCAGTTTAGGAAGATTATGTTAGACAATCCTTGGAGGATGGTCCATTGGCACATGGTATTAGTTCCTACTACTTTTTACCCTGATTCTCAGTTTTTGTTAGGAATTTGTTATGTGTACTTAGTGGAAGAATTGTATTCTAGTTGGTCTTAGCATCACCCACGGTTAGTGAGGAATTCTAAAGCGGATCATTCAGGTTTAAGAGTTGGTGCTTTAGATTCATGGCTATTGGTTTTGAGGGCCATTCGTACCAGTTAGTGGCTTAGCAAAGATCACAGACTTTAGCCATCACCATTTGAGTATTCAGGTATACCTTATTGGGTATTGTTCCTATGATAGCCCATATGGATTTTTTATGGGTTAGCTTTAGTCCTTTAAAATTAATGCAATGTGCTTATATGGATAGGACTCAAATAATGTAGGACAAATTATGTGTTAGTTTAATGTGGATATCTGGTTGGAAAGATAAGGGAATGCTAGATTTGGAGTTGGAGATGGTTGAATAGTTCATGCTTTGGATTGCCTTTATCTTGGTTGAGTCTTTGCGATGTTGTGCTTGTATCAGTGTTATATCAGCATGATGTGATTTGAGTTGTGTGCTTCATCCACGCTTAGTTCAGTTGGAGGCTAGTTGGATATTAAGAATGGGTTTTTGGTTATTTTGACAGTGAAATATGGATACAAAGAAAAAAAAGATA
This sequence comes from Capsicum annuum, assembly GCF_002878395.1. Classification (NCBI taxonomy): domain Eukaryota; kingdom Viridiplantae; phylum Streptophyta; class Magnoliopsida; order Solanales; family Solanaceae; genus Capsicum; species Capsicum annuum. The sequence continues at coordinate 130,850,130 of NC_061116.1, read as the reverse complement.
CCTTTAGCAAAATCCCTTGGAAGTATTATTTAGTGAAATACCTTGAAGTTTGCTCGAGGCGTGCGTGCCCAGTACCTCATCCTTTTGAGCTTACGGGCTCTTTTTATCCATTGACTTTGAGAATGAAAGTCCTTTTAGTAGTGGATATTGTAATGACCCTCTATGTTATTTCCTCAATTTCCATGCATTTTCAGTATTTCATACCTTCCCATAGTGGCTATAGGTCATTATAACTTGTCAAAACTGTTGGTTTGATTTTTGATAGATCATATGGGTTAAGTTATTCTTTAATTTTGGAGATTTCACTATTAAGAATTTGGTCTCGGACCAAAACACATAGTAAGCATACTTGGATGCGTATTTAGAAAGAACCATTAGTTCTAGAGCATTGATTTTAAATAGGGGACCCTTGGTCTAGGTCCCAAGGTTTTCGAACTCGTTTGGGGCTATTCAGTAGATATAGTGAAAATGAAACTATGGCTGTGGGGCCTATATTTTGTAAAAAAAAAAACCTCATCTAAAAGTTTTGATGCTTTCCTTGAGTCTGGAATGTCATATTTTGTAATACCCCACATTTTTGGGCTAGTCTTTGAACCATCGTTCCTACGTGTATAAGTCATAATCCAAGTTATTGCCATGTGATTATAAGTTTCATTATCTTTATACTAGAGTGTGAAATGTTCATGAGGTTAAAAATGTTCATAGAAATCATTTAGAGCTAAGTTGAGCTAAGATCCTTTAATTTGTCCAAAGTTTGGTATTCAATTCTACAAGGGTCTAATTTAAAAGTGTATAGCTTTTAATAAAAGTAGATTTTTTCAGTTTAATACCAACCAAAAGATAGATAATTATGTTAGCTTTTCAATGATAACAGTTTTACCTTAATCCGATACCCGAGTGAAAAGTTATACCATTTTTCGTGTGAGGCAGTAAGGGGTCACGATAGCCCCGCGATGCGAGGGCTACTTGACCCAACTAGAGGTCACAACGAGGGGGATACTCCCTCACAGTTTTAGATTCTTAAGGGTCAAGGGGCACTTTGGTCCTTTCCCTTCAACCCCAAACGTCCAAGGGGCGATTTATAGCATCCAAAAGGGAATTACTTGCCCATTTTCCTTATATTTCTCACGTAAAAACCCTCCTTTTTCCAAAGATCAATAATTCAACCTTTTCCTCTCCAGAACACAAGGATTCAAGCTTCAAATTCATTATTTCTTCAACAATCCATCTAATCAAAGTATGTGGGAGTTCATCCATGGGTCCTCTTTCACCCATGGAGCCCCAAAACCTTTTTTTACTTAAATAATGAATGAATTTTCCATTATTATGGTATTTTGTATGTTCAAGAAAGATTGAATTTCATGTTTTCATGGTGCTTTTAATTTAATTCAGTCCATGTATGAATGCATGCAAGATTTTAAACTCCTCATGCCATGAATTTGAATTTCCCATGCTTTATTCAAGTAAATCCCATGATAGATCCTAAATTCATGATGTTTAGCAATATTCTCACGTTTTAAATTCATGCCTTCCGCATATTTGATGAAATTCCTATATCATGATAAGTCAATTTCAAGATGAATCCCCAAGTTATGAATTTTCCATATAATTCTATTGTTACCTTATGTTTAAGATATTCTTATATTCAAGCTATGATTTACATGTTTTGATGAAATGCCCATGTCCTATTTTAATCGAATTTCATGTGAATTCCTAAATTCATGATTTTAGTTATGTAATCATACGATGATCCCATGTCTAAGATATTTCCACGTCCAAGTTTATGTTCCCCATGTATTTGGTGAATTGCCCTATGTTAAAGTATTAATCTCCATGTGTTTAATGAAATGCCCAAGTGATGGGTTTCTTTAAATAAGGGTTACTTATTATGGTCTCAAATGCGCTCATGTGTTCTTATTGTTATTGCTATCGAGTCTTGGGGGTTATGAATACCCAAAATTTAGCTATTGTTTAGTTTTCCAGTATCTATAGAATGATTTCAGTTATACCATAAGAAATATCATTCAATCAATAATATGGTAAGTTGTGAGTCTGATTAAGTTAGCTTAGTCTGATTTCAGTCCCAGTATCAGTTCAATCATTAATAATTACCTCAGAATCCGTATGTACTATTATTTTTAGAATACCATGACCTAAGATTATCAGTTATCAGTTAATAGTGCATGCGCCAGTTAGTATTCTAATAGTCTTAGTAACGTCACGAACAGTAGTACTCAGTCAATTTTAGAACTCAGTAAACTTAGTCCAGTTCAGTCAGTCAACACGATAAGTAATAGTTCAGTCAAGCCTAGAACAGTCTGGTGATCCGTTCAGTGTCTATTCAGTTGGGAGTAGGATTCAACATCGACCAAACCTAGGGATGGGGGCTCACCTGCCAGGTGAGGGTGTAATCTTTAGTAGTAGTCCCTTAGTTCCAGAACTACGTAGCTAGTGTAGGTTAAATATATCAACTTGCCAGTTGAGGGTTGATAAAGTGTTTACCTATCAGTTGAGGGTAACACATAGCTCACCTGCCAGATAAGGGTGACTCTTTAGTGGATCCACACAGCCAGCATTAGTACTTGTGGCATGGTACTAGCACCCTTTCAACTAGGGTTACAGGTTGGACCTCGATTAGCTCATATTGGGGAATGTTGATTAGATAATACCTCCCGTAGTCTTAGTTACAGTCTTAGTTCAGTTTTCAGTTCAGTTTCTATTTTTCTTGACCATAGTATACAATTATCAGTTATTTTGTTATTACTATTTCAGTACTTTAGTTTACAGACTATTCCAGAATTATGTTGTACGCTTGGTCTTGCATTCTCAAATAATACGGTTTTCATGCATTCATGCTTAGTTATCTCATGTTGCTCAGTCAGTCCTTACCTCATATGCATAATACTCTATCATTTCAGTCCAGTTATTCAGACTAAGTATGGTTTAGTCTTACATGACCAGTATTTAGCTATCAGTCATTCAATTAATCAGATAAGTTAGTACGTTTATGCATTTACTCTCAATGTGATTGTATATTCAGATCCTCGAATTATGTTAGTCTCTATCAAGTAGTTTAAAACCCAGTATCCATACAATATTCATAGTTTACCGTATCCCATCTTTATTTCTACTTATATCATTAAAATAAAGTTTTACAGAAACTAAGTGTAGAGATTCACCATCTTATCAGAGTAAATGTTTGTCACTCATGCTTTAAGATGTTTTCAGCTTTCAGTTTATTCCAGCCTATTGGTGAGTCTACTTATACTTAGCATGTATGTTTTAAGATTACGTATGAAATCAGTTTTTACTTATTGCACTCATCCCTGCATACTCAGTACTTTCCAGAAGTATTAATCTACGTATACGTCTTTGTAGCTACATTGTTTCATAATGTAGGTACTATTTATAGCTGCACATCATGATCAGACAGTTGCAAATTTTAGCTAGAAGGTGATGAGTTCTACTACTTTGGGAACTCCAGACAGTTTTGGTTCATGTACAGTTCATTTATTTTCATGTGTATTGATTAGTGATAGTTGGAGGCATGTCCCAACTATCTATAGTTAGTAGAGTAGAGGCTTCATAGATGTCAGTCAGAGTTAGTCATGTAAGTTTGGTTCTTTTCTCAGTTTTAATCAGATTGTAAACTTTATCAGTATTGTACTTATTCATATTATGCCATGATTATGTTTCTGCACAACAAAAATTGTTATTTATTTTATTATAATTTAATTGCTTAATTCCAGTTCATATGTTATCTTGGGATCACTTGTGGTTCTAAGCACCATATGATGACTAAGGGGTAGTCTCGGGTCGTTACAAACTTGGTACTAGAGCACAGAGTTCAAGTGTCATAGGGTGTCTATGAATCCTGTCTAGTAGCGTCTTGCGGAATGTTATAGAGACATCTATACTTTTCTTTGAGAGGATACAAGGCATTTAGGAAATGTTTCCTTTCTTTCAAGTCTCAAATCATGCAGTAGAAGTATTATCTAAGAATTTTATGTAAATCCTCATCTTGCTCTATTCATGCTAACTCTACCTTAGTTTTGAGGCGACAAAAATAGTGAAGCTTAAATCCTTACAGATAGTGTTTCCTCAGCCAATCCCTACAGATAATTATGGGATTGTATGTTTGCTCAAAAAGTATCCCATCAATGCCCTTATGTCCTAAGGTTTGAAATATTTCATTCATGTTCATGAAAATCTTGTGTTAAGCTAGAGTCAGAAATATCTTTAGATCCTCTTTTGAATCCCTTTTACAGTATGTGATCTAGAGTTAGAAGCATAAAACAAATGTTTTAGTAGTAGAGTTGGGATAGAATTATCCAGTTTGAGCAGATTATATATTCCAGGGGCTAGTTGTACGAAAAGTAAATCAGTAGGCTTGAACAGTGTATACAAGAATTTAAGTTTGTTGATTCGAGATAAAGTATGATAGTGAGGATATGAGTTAAGAGATATAATATTAGTAGTCTATGAAGAAACAAAAGCAGATGATGTGTTTAGTGAGGCAAACATGTGTCAAAAAGAGTGTAAGTATGTGATGATGATTACAGAAACTAAAGAAAGTTAAGACTTGTATCCCAGGTGATAGTATTAGCAGTGGGTTTTATACTTTTAGGTGCAGTCTTTCAGGATCAGTTTATCATTCATGTGTATTATTATACCCAAGACTCTAGAGTAAAGTGGTTGCAGTTCAATTAGAGTTTATTGAGTGGTTCACAGATTTAGAATGATGGATTAAGGCTAAGGGGGAGATGATGGAACAAGTACCCAAGTTAGGCCCTCAGATTTTAGTAGTGAAGCCAGTTTGTGTAGAAAAATAGTAAGGGAGGATGATTCCCAACCTATTATTATCTCAGTGAAATATTTTTCAGTCATCACAACATCTACTCATGCCTTACATGTCAGCCCTATGACCACAACTCATATTTATGCGCTTTATAGAAAAATCATGTATGCTTCTAATTTTTAGCATAAGGAGTTCCAGTTCACTCAGCAGTACGAATTATATTCCACGAAATCATGAACTCCAAAATCAGGTCATGCAGCTCATGACTCATGTACCCATGCCTTGCAGTATGTTCAGTTCCAGGTGCTCATGCTACACTCTTAATGATCAGTAAAATTAATTTTATGTCATGTATGTCCTCAGTTCAGACTTCTCTGATGAATTTATGTTATTGATACTTTATTACTCAGGCCTCAGTTGAGTATCAAAGTTATACTCTCATATTTCAGGTCCTCATGTTCTAAATTTCAGTGACCTCTCCTTATGTTATGATTAGTTGAAATTCTAGGTGTGTTTTCTTGGGCTAGTGCATGAAAGTTGTTAGTGATAGAGGTTTAGAGAATGTGAGAAAGTTGTTGTGGTGGTGGTTTGCCTGGAGTTCATATGTGGTTGTAATGATAGGCTTGAATGTCATGTTGGTATACAAGTGGAAGATATAGCTGAGTATAAGATTTCAGTATAATTTAGTCTGTATAGCCAACAATCCAATCTAGCAGTCAGACAGACAAGTTCCTATGGCTTTCCATCTTTCAATCTAGTCTTACTATTCAAAATTCTCATAAAAATGGCTATTCCAAGATGTAATTCATTCGCATCCATGTAATTTTCTCAGTTCATGCATCATGCACCAGTTTTAGATCCTAGATATTCAGTCATGATTCAGTCCATAAGCTTCTCGTGCATCATCTCAGTCTTTTCTTAGTATTTCAACCAAGTCAGTACTATTCGAGGGATGAAGTATCCCATGGGGGAGATGTATTGTAATACCCCGAGTATTTATGTCCTAAACCTTTCATTTTCCTTCATGAAATAGGATTCATCTTGAAGCAATGGTTACACATCAATTACTCTCTCATTTCTATCTCAGCCTTATAACCATTTTCATGTTATTGCATGTATTCAAGAAATTAGTTTAGTTCATGATATTCAGTTCATGTGTCATATTTAAGAATTAGTAACTATAGCTACAAGCTATGACATGAGTCTCATCTAGGCCCAAATTATGGAGCCTGACGTCATAAGAAATCAAAAACTCATATGCATCCTTGCTTGGTGCATTTGAAAACCTAGACAGAGCTAATCTGTCCAATATTTTCTCCTCCTCAACAGACATAGCAAGCTAGGAAACTACCAGTGAAGAGACTAGGGGTGCAAGAGGTACCTCAACTCTAGTAACTGTAGCTACAAGCTATTCAGTCGCCTCAGTCCCACTCTAATCTATAGAATATTCACTATTAGACGGTGTACCACCAACAAAAATAAAAAGATGAACAAAAGTATCTCTGAGCACTAAAGAAGAAATAAATCTCGGTGGAGCCTAGACTACTCCCTGGCCCACCGCTTATTGCAGCAGAAGAATATAACCCTCACTAACACCAATGATTAACATAAGAATGTTTATCAAACATTCAAACATACTTCACCAAAATTAGATCAAACCTCACTCTTAGGTGGACCAAAGGCATTCACACTCCTCAATCACATCTTTCTTGTTTATTGATCAACATAAGTGAAATCCATCAAATGTATTAATCACTTAAGTTTCGGCTATACTAAGCTAAGAAAGACTAAAATTACAATCTAAAAGAGTATTCTCTCCATGTTCATCAAAGCCCCATGAAAATACCCTCTAAAGTGTCTATTTATACTGCTACATACCAAATGTAAAAAATACCCTTAATGAATAAGGGAAAGTAGGCACCTCATGGATATCACTTTGGGATGTATAATGTTTTCAATACCCTTCACTTGAGGGGCCTCTTGAGGTAGTGGTTCCCTACTCCTCCTTCAACTTGACAAAGCTTTAAAAGGCTCCAAACACTTGTCAATTCCAAAGCTTGAACCTTTGATAATGCCTTGTACTCTTTTGTTCTCTTTATGATTGTATCATCCTCTCCATCTTGAAAGGAATTTGTGCTTAAATTCATATCTAGAAATACTAAAAAGAGAAGAAAACAATCACACAATCCTTATGGTATGAGGGTTTGCATTAGCACCACAAGTTACGTAATCATGCCAAAGGGGTACACTTTTTGAATACAACCAACTATCCTTTGTTATGATCATAAAACACCTACCATAAACATCACAAAGGAAATGGATAAGGAAAAAATCAAGAGATAAGAAAACTACAAAGGTCCACCAAAGCCATATAGCATTGTAACTCCAAGTGGACTAATAAACAAATGTCCTACCCCTACATAAAACAAATCCAAGACTAGCAAAGATATCATCATAAGCAAAGAGGTAGTATAGGAAGGAATCAAGTGTAAAGAAATCATCCAAGGTACTATCATCTATAATAATGCCAATGTATTCAAAAAGACTTAGCATATAAGGATGGAATCAAGTCATTTAAACTCATACGGCTTCCTTCTTTCAAGTGAAACATAAACATGGCATCCACAAGTTGAGATTCAAGCAACTTAAGCAGAAGTGTGTAAAACAAGGATGAACATGTGTAAGAAATACCCCAATGAGTAAAAGACACATTTTCCTTAGGGTCCTCAATCATAAAACCCCCTTTGAGAAAGTGGTCTCTCATCACAACCAAGTCACAAAGAAGGGCATCAGAAGAATGTAGTTCATCGTGTTTTCAAAAGGGAACTCTCTTCTTGACCTACAAGTAGTGATACCTTGTTCAAGAATTGATTCTCTTAAGGATGAGCTCTCTTGACTTTTTTTATTACTTCCCTTCTTTAGTGAATACTTAACATTGTTGGAAATTCCTCCTATGCATAACTTAGGTCTATCAAGTGGGTTATAAACCCCTAAGAAAAACTTTCCATCATAGGGAAGGATTTCAACATCCACAATCAACCTATGCTTGTTGTTTTGACCAAGCACCAAGTTGGTTGTGTTGAAATTTCCATAACCCAACAAATCACCGAGGTCAAATGGAAGAAGTAACCAAGGGCTTAAGTCTCGACCACTCTTATTTTCCCCTAAGGTTCCATCCACAAAGTGAAACATACCCTCTTTATCTATTGGAGATGTCATGAGAACAAAGAGGGTTGAGAGAGGTGTCACACAAGTCAACTTTAACTTTGGTGTCCTTGTGCGTGTACTCACTAGTTTCAAACTCATCACCATTGGTATGCTCAACATAGGAAACACACAAAGAAAAAGTAAATGGAATACCTAAACAAATACCACCTTCTCTTTCAAGAGAGTAACCCTCACATATATTCAAACCACAACGGGCAGCAAAGGGATCATAATAAAAATTATTTGTATAAGTACAATCACAATTTGAGTCTCCTAAACATTCTAATAAATCAAGGTCAACTCCACCCGATTGATCTTTTGGTACACCCTCACTAGTTCTTGGCAACTCATATACCAATGTAGACTCACCTTGGTTTTCACAAGGGTCAACTAGTGTGTGAATACTCTTGTCACTTGGTAATGTAACCTTATTCAAGTTATAAGTGCTCGCACTAAATGGACTTAAATCATTCTTACGAAAAGAATTGATTTTGTCATCTAAAGGATCAACTAGTGCTTGCGTACTTACAACAAGAGTTTGGTCCTTATACAATCTAAAAACACCGAGAGTATCACAAAATGAATATTCATACACTTCTATACTAAGCAAATCCGAAACTACACCAATATGGCCACTACTAGCCATAACACAACAATTCAAGTTTTTAAGGGTGTAAAAGATAGCTTTGTTACCTTGTAGATCATGGGAAGTGTGTTCTTCACTTGGTTTTTCATTATGTTATCCCTTATACCCCACATCACAATGGAATATGTCAAGACTTCCCTTTGGATTCATTTCTTCATTACTTGTCCCAAGATTGAAACATTCGCCCAAGGATTCTATTAACTCATCAACCATGTGTGTGTGTGGAACTCCTTTTAGATTCTTATTTGATAATGTATGATCTTGAAACTACACATAAGAAGAATCAAAGATAGTCAAAGGGATAGAATTTGGGTTATTGAATAACAAGAGTCCTTTGTGGACAAGATCCATAATCAAGTGTCCTTTTTCCCTTCTAATTTCACTACCTGTGGCTTCCCTTTGCTTTACCCTACTTTATTCAATTACTTCTTATACCTCACCATTTATTTTCTCACCATATTAAGGATTAGTCTTATTCTACTTGGGTGATAACTCTCCCACTTCTCCTACTTTGATGGATTGAGTTCATTTTAGGCATGTTCGGAGAAGGTGGACTAGATTTGGTTGAGGGAGGATTTGAATTGGTGGCCTTGGATTTGGTGGAGTGTAGGATCTTTAGTTTTGAGGGATTTGAAATTGTAGAGTGTTTGGTGGAAATAGTATATCAACCCCCACTTTCATTCTAATAAAACCGCCTTTCAAAGAATTCAAGTCTCCTTTCACAATGTGCAACTCACCCTTCAAGTCTCAGGCTAGTGTATCAAACCGAGCCATCAAGACTCCCAAAACATTATTCACAAGTGAGGGAGCACTTGAAATCTCGGGTTCCATGATCCTTGTAATAACAAACAATCAAAAAAGAACCTACAAAATGAACAAACATGTTAGTTCAATAAACCTCACCATACTCACACTCAGATCTCACCTCACACTTGGTCTCCTAAGTGTTGAAAACTTAGAAATACTTGGCAAGTGAATGAGTGGTGAATATGATTTGGTCCGAAATTGATTTTTATTCTATATGACTCAAATGAAAACAATGTATGGACTTGAACCAACAAACTACTAAGAATTAAAAATGATAAAAGCACACAAAAATCCAAGACATGAAATAATCAAACTCTAGACTAATTACCAACCTAGTAGGAAATTACTATCTTGCTAATTAGTGATAGAATTAACTTACAAGAAACTAGAATAAAAAATTAGAAACTAGGAAAATCTACTTGGGAACTCAATTTGTCCGATTACTAAGTGGTGATGTGGCAACAATAGATTGGATATTGAGCTTCAAAAATTTTTAATCCTAAAATGTCAACTCTCGGGCTAACACACTCTTGGGGAAGAAGGATGATGATTTGAGGGGGAAATAAAAAGTTTTGGAGACCTTTTCAAGCTCCCTTTGTACTTGGATTGTACTTGATTTTGTACTTTGATTATTCCTTTGTCTCTTCTTTCTTTTGGATGACAATAAATATGCCAAGGAATGTTCTATCAAAAACACCAATTACAGTCTCTTTACACCCTCCTTTTAGATCAAACACACTCTTTGAATATTCTTCTTTAACAAGACTTGATGAAGATAGAAGAACAACATGAATATTTAAGAGTTGACCAAAGTTTGACCCCTAATCAAATGAACCCCAAATTTGGATTTTCTTGTGGATATAGGTAACTTAGGTCAAGGTAAGCTTAAATATCAACTAATCATAGCCTACCAACGTCCTGAAATACAAAACCCACATGGATCTAGAGGTTAGAAGCTTCAAAATGCCATATCCATGGAGGTTTTAGCTCAAACTCAACCAAATCTTGTTCCAAGAGTAGATCTAGACTCCTAATGTGCTAGAGAGAAAGGATCTATCACTAGAAACCTTTGAAAGAAAATAAACACTTATAGATCTAACTTGGAAATTTCGGATCTACGACAAGCCAAACAAGATTTATCCTTTTTTGTGATTTTTCTTTGGATTTGACTCTTTTTTGTTGCAATTTTCTTAATAAGGACACTAAAACCAAGGATTAGAGTTGTGGGAACAACCCTAAGCAAGGATCTGATACCAAATGATATGAAATCTAACTAGGAAATGCAAAAATCAGCAACTAAACTTGAACAAGACAAGAAAAATAACACATAGAAGAAAGGAGATGAAGAAGAAATGCATTAAATGAAAAGGATAGGTAATAAGACCCTCACTAACACGAATGATTAGCATAAGAATATGTATCAAACATTCAAACACACCATAACAACATTAGATCAAACCTCACTCTTAGGTGGACCAAAGGAATTCACACTCTTCAATCACACCTTTCTTGCCAATTGATCAAAGGAATTCATTGAGTTTCGTTGACTGATGGAATACTACTGAATTCTGTTAACTGACTTAATTTACTGAGGTCTGAACTGGATACAAAATTGGACTGGACTGATATTGAGTCTACTAAGTTTTTCCTGAGTTCTGTAACTGACTGAGAGTACTACTGATCGTGACATGACTGAGCTTATTCTATAACTAACACTAGCTCTAGGTAAACAACTAAATTGTTGTGTATTAAATACCCCTAGGACTCGATATCATGAAAAGTAAATCATTGCATAACTTTAGTAGCATAATGGTACTAGCTTGCTAATAATACATTCACTTAGACATCTTTGGTCAAACATTTATTATACATGAGCTTGTGCATGATTGAAATCACACAATAACATGTTATGCTTGGACTAGTCTAATCACATAAGCATTTTGACAAATACTTGGGGAGCATGGGTATTTCACATATCAATAAATATGTAGTAATATCATGGATTCTACATTTAACTTACAATTTAAGAGTTTGACATATAGTTCATAAAATTCAATTCACAATTAAACTAGTTTGCATGAAACTTGGGACAAATCATGGAATTAGATCACCATTAACATCATAATCATTAATACATTCAATATCCAACATGAAATCCATGAAATCAATTAATTTGTATTTATAAAGAGTTTCTTGAACACCAAGGGTTTAAGGAAACCCTTGGATGAACACTTCACATACCTTGGTATTCACATTTTCCAAGAATGATGGAGTGTTTTTGAAGGATGAATCTTGAATTAGAGATCCTAGGGTTTGCTTCTTGAGAAATTTTGAGAAAGATGAATGCATTTTTCCTTTAAAGGGGCTTAATTTAGTGTTTTGGGGGCTTACATAAGGTGGGAAATAACCCAATTACCCATGAGGATGCGGCTTTTTAATGATTGAAAATTGATTTAGCGACGTGCAGACCAATGTGCCGCGCCATTGGCATCAATATGATAGCCAACACACCACGTCTAGTCCACATCGATTCACTAGAATTTTCACTGGTAGCTGGGGAAAATACTTATCGATGCAATGGACAACGCGGCGCGTCAAGATCGCGTAGATCCACTGGTTTGAGCTTTCAAATATGTTTCAAACAAAGTCCAAAAAATCCAAAACTTGTCTGAGAACACCTACTGGCATTCCTGATCATGAATTAACCTAAAAATCAATATTTGAAGGTCATAAGGGTCGTACAAAAGGATTTCCAACTTATGAAGGCTAAAATAACTCTAAGTATGAACACTTAGCTAAGTTTTTTTCTAAGTCTGGGACCCCTTACTAGCATTTACAGGACTGAATAAAGCTTAGGATTTTGCGGGGTCTTACACATAAATTACCAAATTGTCATACCATGACCATGAATCCATCCAAATTGTATCAACTCATACATAATTCTCAATGTCAGACTTTAACTGAGGATTAATATTACCATCATCATTATCATTATTTGTCGAACCTAAATAACTACTTATGTTATCAATTTTATCATCAGTAACAGAACTCGAACTGAAACTCATACTACTAAACTATAACAACAAACCAAATCAATAAGATATATCGATAACTAACTCAATAAACTATACAAATAAACTATAACCATAGACCATCCTTTATTACTCATACCCATGCGTTGAACTAAGAATCATAACCACAAGTATTATTGGTGTCCACACCCATAAACCATAACAATACCACATCTATAAAGTCATGCCAATAATCATGCTCATAGGCCATATCAATAGTCATATTCATAAGATATTGCAATAAACATACCCATAAGCCATTAATCCTATCTATAAGTAATTAATTATATCTACACGTTATTAATCAAATGTAAGCCATATCATTAATCACATCAATATCTATATCATTAAGATGTCGATAGGCCATATCGTTAATCATGTTTGAATGAAAATTAATAATCGCATATATAGGTCATATCATTAGTCATATCTATAAGTCATATCATTAATCATCTATATAAGCAATATTAATAGCAATACTCGAAATTAGAATTAATCTTTCAGCATCCAACAACATACCCATTAAATATATTCTATTGTGTCAAGTCCAAAACCAAACATTAATAAGGGCATATAATATGTAAATAAGCCTACAAAGCTAAGTGTAAATAATCCTACAAAGCTAACAAAAGTCTTTGCCTAATATAGGCTGGAGAGGCCCACTTCTAATCCTCGAAATCTATTTTAGGCAACTTCGACACCTAACTAGGATAAGGTATATAAATTCATTTCTAGACATTGAATAAGCAGAAAATAGCCCTAGGATAGCAATTATTTCCAAACAAGAACAACTAAGTCAATCACGCCCACTCATAAAATAATAACAAGTACGGCAATTTCTCTTTACTTAAGCAACTATGGTCAATTTCACCCTAAGAACGAATGACTAGGTCAATTCCATTCTAAACATAGGCCATGAGCCAAATTCACCTTAAATATAGGTAACTAAGCTAATCACTCCAAATTTATAATTTTAAGATAACATAAATGGTTCAACTAATCCAAATATTCTCATTCATACTTCAACACCTAAATCCCAACCTATATTTAGCATAATATAATAATCATACTATGAGATATCTCAATCTATGAAGAAGGTATTCCTACCCTACCTGGATTTTGAAGAAAAGTGCAAAGAATTTGCTAGATCATCGATTTTCTATTTTGAGAAGGTTCCACAAGGTGACATTCTATCAAAATTACAATATACCCGTCAATATAAGAATAATGATAGCCATATTGCTCTATTGTGCTTTAGGTCTGAAATTATGTAAGGATTCCATATGGGGCCTAATTAAAAAATTACACTTTTGAAACCAACACAACATCCCTCATGCTCATGGAATATTTACTCTAAAAATGGATGAATTTTGAGCTTTAATGGTGCTATATTAAAGCCACAGAGATTCTAAAGATTTTAGAAAAAGAAAAAGGTTTTAATACTAAAATAGATGGAAGCTTATCATGAATTTTGAAGGAGTAACATGTAAATAAACTATACCAAATCTCATAAATCACTCACAATGTGTCTCCCATATTTCTATACTATTTAGGGCTATTGAGAATAGAAGAAAATTGGGCTAAGTGGGGTATTTATACCTCTTCCAAGTATGCGAATGCCATTAAAACAAACACTAGCTACTTTAGTAATCAGCTCTAAAGAGCGCAACTAACTGTTAAAATGGTCCCTTACTAACAAGGCAGGTCGCTAAAGCCGACCTTTGGCCACTAAAGTGCTAGCCGCTAAAGCTGTAATCGTTGGATGAGATAGGGCCGCTAAAGTTCCTAATAGTCCACTAAAGTTCCATTCACTAAACTACCCAAAGAGCCAATTTAGCAGTCACACCAGATATCAGGCACAAAGTAGAGACTTGGAAATTTTCCAAGTCTTTGCCAACCTCTCGAGATTCATCTAGAATACTGTATGCCCAAAAAAACTATTCTAACCTATCAAACTCAATGATCTAGACTAAATAGTGCTGTAAAAATTTCCACCCTAGGTAGTTTTGATGAAAAATAGGTCGTGCACCTACTTGCCATTTTTCTTAACTTCTGGCCAATAGCCAGAAATGAGTCTGGGAGCCTTGGAACCCTAACCAAGGATCTACCAAACCTAAAATAAAAATTCCAGAGCTATTAGAATTGTTAGAATAGGAATATAAGGTCGTTTAATTGAAGATTTTACCTGGTAGCCAATTTGAACCAACAAAGGATTCAAAGTGGGGAATTGGCTTTAAAAGGTGAACAAATTGCCCGGCAATCAAAATATTTGTTCCAACAAGTCATAAATGACTTGGGTCAGCTATAGGAAATCTCTAAATGTCAAAAGTAAGCATAAATATAGAAAATATCCTAAAGGGTCATTATAATTCGTATAGGTGATTGCGGGGTTACTTAGTCTTAAAGTAGATATGGTTAGTGTTATGCTATCCCTGAGAGACTAAATATGGGGGATTCTAGTTTAGCTATTACAAGTTCTATCCTAGTTTGAAATAGGTATACTTCCATATTATTTTGCCTAGTTCTATAGTCTTTTATGTATCTACAGATTTTGCTTTTGCTTTTGATATTACGTGCGAGCCTCGTACTATGCCTTTTTATATTTCTACTGTGGTAGGAAATTTTTTATTGATAGCTTGGGTGTACCAATATTGTATGGTTACATTTGTTGGCTATGAGACTGTCACAACCCTACTTCTTAGGTTGTGATGGCTCCTACTATAACCCCTCAGTAGGCAAGCCTAACCCATTGTCCACAATGTATACTAGCGGACTACAAAATATATAAAGGAAAGATTTGTGAATAGATGAAATAAAGAGTTAATTACATAATATAATCTCAAAACCAAGTGGTGTCAATACAAGAGATACTATTAATAGAAGAGTACAAACTGAAGTTCAACTGAATACACTGATATATCTTATCTGTGAATACAACATATAGACTAGTTTAATAAATAAGAGAGAGATAGGTAATACTCCTAACATCAGGAGTGCACTCTAAGTCTTCAAACCATAGCTGCTCCACAGGATGTACACATTAACGATGATAACTCATACTATGACCTCCAGACTATAAAAGTATAGTACGAGAAGCAAACTATTGGTACTCAGTAGAAAATGGACAACTGAGCTTCAAAGATAACACAAATATATATAACATATAAACATAATGGAACTACACCAAGAGTCTAATAACATATAACAAGATAATGAGATAGTAAGAATAGAATATCATATTCATGTCCAGGAGACTAACACAATAAGGCTAAGAAAGTGTCAAGGATGAACTATCCTAGTCTAGTCATACTAAAAAATCTACACACTATACCATATATCCCTAATAAATATATGAATAAGGGATGAAAGAAGATTATATAGCAATTTACAATACCAAGGAATGAATATACAGTATGCATAAGAGAAGGAAGAGATATACGGTAATACCAAAGCTACATATAGCAAGATGTACACACATATATATATAGTTATAATCTCAACTCGAAGCACATCCTAGATCATCATATCTTCACTTTAAGGCCTCATTATAAACCTATTGGGACATATTCCTAACATACTCATGGCTTCTAATACATTTATCTCCTCATAAATTAGTCATGCATAATAATAAAATCATAAAATAAAAGAGTCCAAGATCCT
Source organism: Capsicum annuum (assembly GCF_002878395.1). Lineage (NCBI taxonomy): Eukaryota > Viridiplantae > Streptophyta > Magnoliopsida > Solanales > Solanaceae > Capsicum > Capsicum annuum. The sequence continues at coordinate 130,833,941 of NC_061116.1, read as the reverse complement.
ACCTCAAATCTCGATATTGAATCAATGACCAATTTACCATTACTAGACATAACAATGATCATAACAATGATAATAATAATATCAATAATAGGGCGAGTAAAAAGCTATTACAGATAACCGAATAGCTAGCCGAGCCTGTACATACCCCCATTGCACCATGTTTGAAATGAGAAATCATCATACAACAACACAAGGCATACTCATGTAATACCTCATACTTCTACCTAGCTTAAAATCATTCCAGAAATGTTAAAGACTTGTTTCAAAAATGAATCCAATTTTATACATGTGGTATTTTTAAGATTTTCACTTTTTATCATTAGGAAATTCAATAAGCTTCCCATCAATATAAAATTCACCCAAATCTGGCAACATGATATCTCTGCATCATGCCACCATGCAATTTAACATTTGTCACTTTCCATAGACACGACGCGATAGCGCCGCATCATGCCAAGGGTCCAAATTAAAAAATTTTCACAAAATTATAATACGCGTTCAAGGGTTAAAAGGGTCAATTTTTCACCCCTATATATATCCAATAATATGTGATTCAGTCATATTTCACCCAAAACATATTGTTTCTCTCAAGTTTCTCGTAAGAACAAGATAGGGTTTTCAATTGGGGATTCAAATCCAAAACCCAAATTTAAGAATCTCTCCATCAATCTTTATAGAATCAAGAACTAAGGTATGAACAATGTTGATTCATGGACTCCTTTCATCCATAAAGCTCAAGAACCCTATTTCAAACTATATTTCATGATGTTCTTATTTTGAATTGATTATGTTCATGTTGTTATTGTTGTATGACTGCCAAGATTTCATCCTTATCATGTTTTCATGAAACTATGTTAGTATAGGGTTGAAATTCATGCAATTGAGCTAAATTGTGGAACCATGTTGTGTTAAATTGATGATCATACCTATGCCCTAAGTGTGCATGCAAGGTGTTTGATAATATTCCCCAATGAATAAATGATGATCAAGTACTTAGTTTCCATGTGTTAAGATCATGTCATGCCTTTTAAGTTATGCTATACCTATTTGATTAAGATGATTCCCATGTAAACCTATGCATTGTGATTGCTTGATGAGATGTTCATAAGATTAGAAGCACAAAATTATGCCATATTTATACGCATTACTATCCATGTACAACATTATGATGATCATGTGCTTCATGAAATCCCCAACTATAAAATTATGAATTGTTGATATTGTTCATGTGATCAAAAGTTTCAAGCCTTGTCAGATTTATTGTATTGAGTCCTAGGGGTACTTGTATCGAATAATTTAGCTGTTGCCTAGAGCCATGTCATGTTTTCAAGATAATCTTAGTCAAGCCATGATTAATAGAATTTTTTCAGTCTCATGACTCAAAAAAACTCAGTAACTTCAGTACCAGTCCAACCTCTCTCAGAAATCTCAGTAATCTCAGTAGTTCAGTAATCTCAGCGAACTTTAGTATTCCCAGCAAATCTCAGTAACTTTAGTACCCTCAGTCAGTTCTCAGATATTAGTAGTATTCCATCAGTCAATGGAACTCAGTGAATTTAGTTTAGCTCTACTAAATAATACCATCAGTAATAGTTCAGCTCAGTATAATTAATTCGGTGTCTATTCAGTTGGGAGTAGGATTCAGTACCGAGTGAAACTAAGGATGAGGACTCACCTGTTATTCAGTGGAGGGCGTGATCCTTGGAAGCAATCCTTGCATTCCAGAACTACGTAGCCAGTGTAGGTTGAGATGTACCCCTATGCGTAGGGATACTAATACATCTTATTTGAGTTTTTCCTTATAGGAGGGGTTAACGATAGAGCTCCCGTCAGAGAGGGTTTACTCACAGATTGTCTTTACCTGTGGCACAGTACTGACACCTTTCCAGTTGGAGTTATAAGTTAGACCTCACCAGTTATTTCTAGGGCATGTCGGTTAGATGATTACCTCCCACAGTCTCAGTCTCAGTAATAGAACTCAAATAGTTCTATAGATTTTAGGACTGTCAGATATAGTCACTCAGTATAGTACGGAACTCAACTAGTTCCATCAGAATTTAGACGATCAGATAAAGTCACTTAGTATCAGTATACTAGTTATACAAAACTCATGTTATCAGTATTCAGACTTAGAACTGTCAGATACAGTCAATCAAATCAATTTTTCATAATCAGAACTATTAGAAAAAAATATTTAGATTATCCATATCAGTAAACTCAGTTGTCAGCTTACCAGTAATACAGTTAATCTATATTCCAGTAATAGTAAACTCAGATATTAGTAAAGCCTGTTATTAGTAGACTCAGTAGTCAAAACTCAGTATTCATTCCTATCACAATGTCAGTCACAGTTACGTATTTATGTATGTTTTCTTTTATTCATGTTAGTTAGTCAATTAGTATAGTTCATATATATGAACCTCTTACATTCAGCCTACCTTAATTTCATACCGATACATTCCAACATACTGACATATTTGCGCTATGGTGTTTTACTTTACACCATAGGTTCAGAAGCACGTGCTCTAGAGCATCAATAGCATTTTAGATTTTAGTAGTAGTAGATTTGCAGTGAGTCCTTATTATTTGAGGATGATATAATTTCTTTATTATTATTTATTATCTCAGTCCAGTATTAGTAAATGGAGTTATTTTGAGACATATTTCTTCAACTCCTTATTCTGTTCAGTTTAGAGGCTTTCAAACTATAGTAACCTAGACAATTGCTTCAGATTTGTTTTGGTATTTATTATATCATTTTTAGACTTTGTTTTATTAGATGTTTATTCAGTTTTGAACCTTATAGCCTTACAACCTTTACATATTCTACATTATTTTAGTATATTATTTAGTGCTCAATTACAAATATCAGTCATGGGTTATCTTGAGGTCCTTCAAGGTCATAGGCACCGTGTAGCATTCTGGGTACCAGTTTTAAGGTGTTACAAACATGGTATAAGAGCCTAAGGTTCAACAGTATCCTAGAAAGTCTAAAAAGCCACCTTTTGTAGAGTCTTGTACATGGGTGTGTTGTGCAACACACTTATGTGCTGGAGGTATGAGATGTTTTAGAAATAGTTTTCTTTCTTTTAGTATTCATGTCGTGCTAGTGAGTATAAGATTCTCTCAGTCTAATCCATTCACTCTTTCATTTACAGAACATGCCTCCCAAAGGGACTAACGAAAGGAGAATAGTAAATCAGTCAGCACCTGAGCCCGTTCAGGCAGATCCTCTGGATGAGCATGTCTCTTATGTAGAATTTAGCACTATATTCACTACTCTAGCCAATTCAATCGCAGCTCCAAATAAATGGCCAGCTACTGTTCTAGCCAACCCAATGGAAAATTCTGCTACAGCTAGGATTCGGGACTTCACCCAAATAAATCCTCCCCTATTCTCCGGTTTTAAGTCATGAGACAATCCACATGAGTTCCTTGATCAGGTTCAAAAAGTCACAGATATCATGGGAGTGACTTCCATCAAGAGTACCGAGTTAGCCATCTATCAGCTATAAGATGTATCCCATACGTGGTTTAAACAGTGGAAGGTAGATAAGGGTATAGATGAAGATCCCATAAATTGGGAAGAGTTTGCTACGACTTTCCTAGATAGGTTCTTTCCTATAGAAAAGAAGGAGGCTAAAGTGTTAGAGTTCATCAATCTCAGATAAGGTAGCATGAGCATAAAAGAATACTACCTTAAGTTCACTCAGTTAGCCAGGTAGGCTCCCCATATAGTAGCAGACAGTAGATCCAGAATGAGTAAGTTTATGTCTGGGGTTTCAGGTAGAGTGGTTAAGGAGTGCAGAACTGCAATATTGATTAAGGAGATGGACATATATAGGCTATGGTCCATGCTCAATAGATTGAAGAGCAAAAACTTAAGAAGAAGGAGAGAGAAAATAAGAGGGCCAGAACACGTAGTTATAGTTTTTCTCAGTCAAGGTGGTAGGGTTGTAATTGTTTTTAGTTGTGTCAGAAATGTTCATCCCCATTTCACTCTTCAACTAGTGCACTAGTACCAAATTTTAAAAATGACCGTAGTGATGGGGCAATAGGATCCAAGGCCCAGGGTAGTGAAAGAAGGGTTTTTACTCATCTGTTTTGCAAAGAGTGTGGTAAGTATCATAAGAGAGTGTGTAGAGCTGGAAATAATGTGTGCTTCGAATGTGGTGAGTCAAGTCACAAGGTTTGAGACTGTCCTAAACCCGATCCTTGAAGTCAGCATTGTCGTTCTTCAACTCAGTCCGGTCGTCCGAAATGGCAGGGCACCAATTCCAGCGCTATTAGTGGGCAATGCCCAAATAGACTTTATGCACTTTAGTCCTGACCGAAGTAGGAAAGTTCTCCTGATGCAGCCACAGGTATGTTACAGATCTCTCATTTACATATTTATGCTTCTTCAGATTCATGAGTTTCTTTTCTTTTGAAACCTTCCATAGCAGTTAAACTTTGGGGTCGCAAAGTCAATCCTTCAAATTCTAGTTATAGTTCTAGTATGTGTAGATAATCAGTAAGGGAAGACAATTCCCGACCCATTCCTGTCTTAGTGCAAAGTTTCATACTATAATTTTCATGATATTTACGTATGATAACCATTTTAGTTTCATGAATACAACTTGTATCCACATGTTTCTCATAGAATAGTGTGTGCTTCAAGTTACTAGTGTAAGGAATTCTAGTTCACTTAGTGTCATGAATCATGCCCCATGAAACAAAGAAATTCCAGACTCAAGTCATGCAGCTCATGACTCATGTACTCATGTACTCATGTCAAACTTTACAGTATGCTTAGCCTATATGACTCATGTTCCTCTTCTAGTGAGCATCAAAACACAGTAGTGTCATGTACATCCTCAGCTTAAAGACCTTAATAAATACATGATTTTGGTATTCTATTCCTCAGGCCTTAGTTAAGTGTCAAAGTCGATATATCCCTGGCGTATGTTAATTGTCCGTAAACAATTATCAGAACTTAGTTACAGTTTCAGTGTTCAATTTTAGTGATCAGCATTCAGTCCTAAAATCAAATACTTTTGCACCAGTCTAAACCTCAGTTACCAGAAATCAACGTTTAGTTTCAATTACAGTCTTAGCTATGATCTCAGTCTTAGTTCTAGTCCAGTAATCAGATCCAAAATTCAGTCCAGTTTCAGGATTGCTTAACAATGTTATAGTTATCGATTACTTAGTTAGTAGTACCTCAATACCTCAGTTTACAGTATGTTCCTAATCACATTAGATGCCTAGCCTAGCATCCTTAAGGTACTATAGTTTTCACTCATTCATGCTCAGTTGCCTCATGTTATCTAGTCAGTTATTACCTTTTATACATGATACTCTACCATTTTGGTTCAACTGTTCAGACTAAGTACAAACCAGCCTTGCAGACTCAGTATTTAGCTATCAGTCCTTCAGTTAATTGGGTAAGTCAATACGGTTATGAATTCATGCTCAGCACCCACGTGAATCTTCTTAGTAGTCTTAGTTGTAGTGCATGAGGCTTAGTTAATTCATCTTAGATGATGTTCTTAGGGCTCAAGTCATCTTACCAAATCTCAATCAGGTTATGATTTTCTTACTCAGTTATCTTACACAGACAAATTCATATAGTTTGGTTTCCATGTCCCCATCTATGCGCTCTAGCCGAAATCTCATGAAAGAATGTAACCATTCTAAGATGAACCAATCAGATAGATACAAGGTCAGCTTAGTTTGTGTATCATGCATTAGTTTCAAATCTCAGATAATTAGTTATGACTCAATTCCTAGGTGCCTTATGCATTACCTCAGTTTTCCTCAACAGCTCAGCCCAGCTAGTATTCCTCAAGGGACCTAGTATCCCAAGGGGAGATACAAAATATTCCCCCAAACTATTATGACATAAACATGCCACTCTCTTCTTGTAACGAATCAGTTTGGTGTAGTGAGTACCCATAAGTTGACCCTTAAGCTCCAATCATGGTCGTGCACTATGTACTCAAGGTACTCAGTTCAGATCACAATATTCAGTTTATGTATCACGTTCCAGACCCAGTTACGTTCTCATATTTCCGCTCATGCATATTAATTAGTTAAACTCAAACTCAGCCCAAGGCAATAGCTTTTCTAAAGCTTATCCAATTTTATGTTTAGATTATAGTTACAAATATGGTATTCAATTCCATGCTCAGTTTTTATTTCAAACTTGGTATCTTTACCCTTGCATGTTCAGTCACATATTTATAAGTCAGTCCAGTTATGTATTCACATATCAAATATGATTGATCAGCTTATCAGTTCTCTCAGTCATGCAGTTATGCATCATCTTAGTCATAAAATCATACATCAGATATGCATGCTTAGTATGAATTCGCAGTAGTGTCAGTCAAGTTGTCATGTTTCAGTTATTTATGTTCAGTATGTACTTTAAGTTATCGTTTATCCTATCTTAATTAGTCTCATTTGAGGATGAATGTTCCCAAGGGAGAGATATTGTAAAACCTCGTACTTTTACCTACCTTAAAATCATCCTAAAAATGTTAAAGACTTGTTTCAAAGATGAATCCACTTTTATACATGTGGTATTTTCAAGATTTTATATTTTTACATGTGGTAAATTTAATAAGCTTCCCATCAATATCAAATTCACCTAAATCCGACACCCAGACGAAGAGTTAGAGCCTTTTTAGTGAGATAGTGTATCACCTGAGCCATCAACACGTCGCGGAGACAACTTAAATAGAAATTGTCTATTTCCAGTGTTGCTCCATGATAGTGGTGAGTCACACCAAACTTATTGGTCTTAAACAAAGTGGCAACACGATAGCTCCACTTCACGCCACCATGCAATTTCCCATTCGTCACTTTCCAGAGATACGACACGATAGCACAACATCGTGCCAGGGGTCTAAATTAGGAAATTTTCATAGAATTAATTTTCACAGGTCCATAACTCATGTACTCATTTATTATAGTGTGCTCAGCTCCCATAAATCATACTGTACTCCTAATGATTATCAAAATTCAGCTTATAGCCATGTATACACTAATTCAGATCACTTTGATGAATCCTTGATGTTGATTCGCTATCCCTCAGGCCTCAGTTAAGTGTCAAGTCTCGCATAATATCTTTCCATGCTTCAAGATTTTATGTTCTATCCTCTTAGTGACTCTTTCTTATATAAGGATAGTGGTGATGAGTAAATATTTTCCTATTGATAAAGATCATGGTACGCTTGTTAGATGAGGCTATAAGTGTGAAGTAAGAATTGGGGTCAAGTTTTTGATACCTATAATGGATAGTGGAAATTACACGTGTATGTTCTTGGAGTAGCGTGTGGTAATTGCATTGATAGTGGTACAGAAAATATGTGATGTATGTCTTCATGGGTATTTTCCTTAAAGTTCATATGTGGTTGTAAAGATAGGCTTGAATGACATGCTAGGATTTTAGTGAAGGAAGTCAATATGCATTAGTGAATCCATAGTAAGAGTTCAGTGTTAGTTATTGAAGTGGGAAAGCATGATATACTTAGGGTGTGAACTTTTTTAAAAAAATATGGGAGGTTGAATCATATGGTTTAGACTAGTATCATGGTGTGGCATGTTGTATTTTTGTGACTTGGAGCTAGGCCTGATTATAGTGAAAGGATTTAAGCTACTTTAGACATTAGTAGAAACATTTCTCAATGCCCATACGAGAATTATAAGTTGAATCAAATGGATATGGTATTTAAGGAGAATAGTATAGTTAAGGGATATTCGAGAAGTGTGCTAAGCTTGAAACTAAGAGGTTAAGGTGTCGTAATTCTATCCTAGTTTATGAGTTATATGTCTATATTCCGTGTTAAAGAGTAGTGTCATTGTTGTGATTCCCTACTTGGATATCTTGTGTAACTCATGACCAAGATCTTTTTCTTTCTAAGGATACTATAACTTCTTTAGAAAAGGTGTTGAAGAGATACTCCAGTTAAGTATAAATGTCCGGTGTGATTCAGTCTGTATAGCCAACAATTCAGTTTAACAGTCAGGCTAATCAGTTACTGTGGTTTTCCATCTTTTCACACAGTCCTACTATCCGAAGTCTCATGCGTATGACCATTCCAGGATATAATCTATTCCATCCATATAAATTATGAATTCAGTTCATTCCAAGCATCATGTTTCAAAATCAGCTATTTGGTAATGGCTCGGTACATAAAAGTTCAGCGTATAATCTCAAAATTTCAAAGAATTTTAGCTTAGACAGTGTAATACCCTTGTACGACCTAAGTCTGGTTGTCTCGTGATTCGTACTTTCATAAGTTATCACTTCTCAATTAAATATGTATGATTTTATCATAAACACTTCAAGGGAATCTTAAACTCTCAGCATGAATCAGCTCCTTGAAGTAAGTGAAGTTAAGTAGCTCAGAATTCGGTTTCATGATAAAAGTTTAAATATTTCATTTCAGTTATATCCTTTCTTAGCAGACACATCACGTCCACGTTATTCCATACCTTTAAGCTTCAATGTTCCTATCCATCATTCAGGGATGAATAATCCCAAGGTGGAGATATTGTAATGCCCCGAGTTTCGGGCTAGAAGAAAAACCATCATTTCTATGAGTAGATAATCCAAAAGCCATAAATCCTATGTAAATTTTCCATGTTAATCAATTATGTATTGTGGTAACCTATTTGAGCATGAGTTGAGATCATAAAGGTCCCCTAACTCAAGGTCAACTTGAAAGCTTTCCTATCATTCAAGTTTTAGTGAGCGTCGAAACTTGAGTCAACTTCAATCGACCATAGCTCCTTGTATATAACGAGCTTGGTTGCAAACTATACATCAAATAAAAGATCTTCGAATTAGCTTTCCATTGTTACCAAATTCGCTTAAAATGGACATGAGGTGAAGAAATTAGAGAATTTTTAGTGTCAGCATTTCCAATTGACTGGCCACCGCGTTGCGATTAGCCTTAAATCAGCAATTGTCGATTCCAGTAGCTCACCGCAATTTTTAGTGCATTGCGGTGAAGCCTTTTATGGCGTTTTAATCCCAAATTTTAAATTCCAAGGTCAAACTAGACATTTTCTATGGCCCTAAATCCATCCAAACACGGGATTTAATTCTAAATACACCTAAATACATACATTTTCACCAAAATTCATCAAGAACTCTCTCTAGGGTTTTAAACAACAATCCCAAATAATTCAAGATTCAACTATGAGGTTTTGAAGATAATTAGAGATTTGGAATCCCCAATCCGTAAGCTTCAAGAATCATTCATTATTTTCCAAAATAGAGGTACGTGGGGTTTATCCTAAAAACTACATGGGCTTGAAATTTTTAAAGCATGATTTAAAGGTTTTGATGTATGTATTTTATGGGGGTTTTGAAAAATATATTATTGATTATGCATTTTGAAAGTTTCAATGCTCTATTGCTTTGGCCTTGTGGTCTTCTTCCCTAAATTGATTTACATATATATGTATATATATGCATTTCAGATTTAAAATTGTTAAGAGTATAAATTATGAACTCCCTCTTTTGTATTGAATTAAAGATTATGGTTTTGTGATTTGAAAGATGATTTTGCAATATCCTGGCATTTGAACATAATTTGGAATAATTGAGAGGGCGTTTCTTATTATCAATATGTTCTTGTGTGTATGAAAAAGAATTGTATGTGTTTACATAAGGTTTGAGAAAAAAGATTTATTGAATTAAATTATTGAAATGCTGGTCTCAAAACCTGGTTTTTGAATATAGAGATTTATGATAGACTAATAATGTCTCAGAGATGTTCTTGCCAGTCAATGGTATAACGATACCATATTTATTTATGCCATAATAGATTATGTTTTCAGCGTATGTTTTCAGAGTATGTTTTCAAATACTGCATATTTGAATAGATTTTTAATAGGGGCTTAAAGAGGGTTAGGTGGTTACCCAAAGAAGGTGTGAGTTCAAGCAACTCTTAGCGTGATATCGTATTTGCCGATACGGGTAGATTATTATTGTATGCTGGCGACGATCGTGTGGAGTAGTAGATTCAGAGACTCCGACCATTGCGGTACACTTGGGTTGGGGGTTTCCCTTGAAAGTTAATGGAAGTTTCCATATAGTCCATGGAATTTTTCAGAGTTGTAGGGTATACCACCTAGAGTAGAAGTAACACAAATTTCTCAGACTTGAGATGATTTTTACTGAGTCTTTAAAATGCCCATGTGAATTCTTACTATTTGATATACTTATGAACTGTTTTAAATTGCTCTCATATATGCTGAATAATAAATGATATTTTGGATATGCTCTGCGTACCATTAAATCTGTATTGACCCCTTCCCCCTACCTCTCAGGTTCTGAGACTTAGTCTAGGGGTCCAGATAATAAGTAGATAATTCAGACAGCTAATCAAATTATGCAGTGGTGATCCTTCTCTATTCCAGAAGGCCTGTCTTCTTAGATTATGTCACTTATTTCAGTTTTGGTCTACTGGGAACCTTGTCCCAGTTTCAGATAGTTGTCAGATTTCATGTAGTAGAGATTTCGCAGACTGAGTCAGATGTTATTTAGATGTATTTGATTTACAGTTTCCATACTTATGTTGAATTTAGAGTTGACCATGTTTTTGTAGCAGATTATGTTTTCGCATCTTCTTTATTATATGTATGTTGTGCATGATTACCAGATAGATAAGGGCATTCCGGGCCTTCATGGTTTAGGTTGTCCATCATGGCCACGCCCTAGTTTGGTCGTAACATCGCCTAAGTGATTGTTTATCCACTTAAGTGACCAGCACCAAAATAATATATGTCTTATTTTCCTATTTTCCCTTTATTTTTGGACCTTTGAACTTTGGGTTTGAGAGATTCTTTAAGTTTTATTTACCATTTTAGCTTAGGTAGGCTCCATAACCTTATTCCCATAAATTTTCATTGATTATATCATCAAAAGAACCTTAAATCATGATTTAAAAATAGAAACTTGGGGGTTTTACTAGTGATGTTTAAAAAGGGTTTTCTTTGATTCAAACCTTATTTTTTTACCATTTTCACATAAATTCTCTCCTATACACTCCTAAAACCTTTGGGAATGTGTTTAAAGATAAAATTCTTTTTTAACCCTTTCATTTTTGAACGCCTTTTGGACTGACCTAAATATTGGCAATATGGGTATCATTATCTTTCTTTTAATGTGTAGATTATATCTTTGAACGTTGTAGTATATTCTGAGGTCATTCGTAAGAGAAAGGCGCTAGTGTTAAAGCACTTTGTATTGGATTTCATCAGTTTGAGGTACATTATGGCTTAGCTTCTTTCAGCTTGAGGTGGGTAGTTAATAAATAAGTAAAGCATGATATGGTTTTGGGAAAATAACTATGGGGGGTTTATAATTTGAGATTATTATTGTTGGGTACTCATTTGGGGTCTTATACTTTATTGTTGGCTAGTGTGATTTGATATTGTGTGTTTCCCATATGTGGTCTCTATTTGATATCATTGGCCTTATCTGTGCATTTAGATGCCTTCTTTCTAGATATAGTTCCTATTCAGGGGATTATTTATCAAATATAGGCTTTATTTGAACATTGATTGTCCATATCTTAATAGAAATACCCATGTTAGGGGTTGATACGATATTAAGAAAGTCATACATACATATTTATTTTTGATGGTACTTAATTAGAGTTGATGATAATGAATTGTGGACATATTGAGTTGATTTTAGGGCTCACCTAATATATATGCATGCTAGATGGATTAGATATAATCATTTTAGTTGATGCGAGTAATACATCCTCTTCCATACATATATATTTATGAGATACTGGTACCACTAATAAATGATATATTTTTTTTAAAAAGGAGACACTATAGCGAAAACTGCGGTAGCTAGGTTCACAGGTCTCACAAGCGTAAGAGTACAATGTCTCATTGATTTTCGTGTATCAGTACATAGACGTCTATATCTATCATTAAGAGTCAATAAGATATATTTAGGAAAATTTTCTATAGTTTAATTAATAGTCGTGTAGGTTATTCTTACCCAATATTCTAAGTTTTGTTCCGCTCATTTTTATGTAGGTGGAAAGGACTAGACCTCGAGAGTTTAGTGATGATGAGCTATCACCCAAGGATAAAGCCCATACAAAATAAAAAAGGTTGGGGTCACCAATGGATCAGAGGTAGAGGGCGAGCACGAGGAGCTTCTCAAGCTAAAGGATGTGCTAGGGGATCCCGCTCTTGATCCTGAGATTATGTATTCCAGGGATGATTATCAAATAGGAGATGCAGGGCTAGCCCAGTCCCATAAGGTTAAGTTAATACCCTAGTGCTTTAGGTTCTCTTTGTGTGACTCATGAGTCATTTGGAGGGTATTTCCTTAAGTGTACCTTGTATTTCTCAGACTTTAAGTGATGTTCCTTTGCCATTTCCGATATCTATTTATGTTATTCCTATATCAGGGGTACAACCATCATCTATGGTAACCCTACATAAGGATTTATTACTGACAGGATTCTGATGAAAAAAATTTTTAAGAGGTTTATTTTCTTGGGTACGCACAAGTTTAGTTGATATATTGGCAAGGATGCCTATTAGTTTTTGATTGATTTGTTGGAGAAGTTACATAATCCAGGATCCCTTAAGTCTTATGTAGTTTTTATACTACCTATGAGTTCACGGATATGGATAGGGATTGGTGGAAGTTGTTTTATAGTTTAAGATCTTTGCCTTCACCTACAATGTCTTGGACTCAATTTTTAAAGGACTTCTAGGAGAGATTTTGTAATACCCCATACTTCTACCTAGCTTGAAATAATCCCAAGAATGTTAGAAAATTTCTTTTAAATATGAATCCATTTTTGTACACATGGAATTTTTAAGATTTTCACTTTTTAACATGTGAGAAATAGAATTAGCTTTCCAACGATATAAATTTTGTCCAAATCCGGTATCGGGGTAAAAAGTTATGGATATTTTACCTAGAGCTGTAAGAATCGCCCAGGTGCGACAGCCAGGTTGACGGACTGTTGACCTAGCGAAGGACCGTCACCTAGACCGTCGCAGCCATAGCAGCGAGTCAACCTTCTGGATAAGGTAAAACCAGACAGGTTGATGGACCAACAAACTTGCAACAGACCGTTGCCCAAGCCGTCGCTATAAGGCAGTGAGTCTTTTTTTTGGTCCACATGTGATGGTCGAAATGACAGACTATCGAGCCAATGATGGACCATCGCACGAGCCATTGCAGGTCCCGTTTAGCAAATTTTAAGTCATTTTTAAAGGGTATTTGGGTCTTCTTCCACCCATTTTAACCCCTAATTATATCTGACCAAGGCTCATAAATTCATTATTCATTCACAACATCAAATTATGATTTCCTCTCAAAGATCAATCCCCAAGAACAAGAAACCCTAGGTGTTTAATTTCGAGGCAAGGACTCAAGTTTTCCTTTATCAATCTTCAAGAAATCATCCACCCAGGTATGTCATCTGTTGATTCATGGGTCCCTTTCACCCATGAAGTTCAAGAATCTCTTTTCAAAATCCAAGATTAGTGTATGTATGAATGCTCATGATTAAAATTGAATTAAAATTCTTGTTCATGATGTTGTGGGGTTTTGATTCATGTTTGAAATTACATATTCCAATTATTGACCCTAGGATGTGATTATTTGCATAATAATCATGATAAACCCTTAAATTTACACGTTGATGGATGTATCCATAATTTTTAGATGTGTTGATGATTGTATAACCAAAACATGCTTCCGATGTGTTTGATTAAATGCCTATGTGAAGGAAAAGTGCCATTCTAGTACGATAATATGAAATCCCCATTCATGTACAGGTTCATGCATGTTAAGTGTTTGACGAAATGTCCTAATCAATGACTTATAGATATATGTGTAGCCATTGTGGTGCTTTAGCACTTGTACTTCATGAAATCCCCATTTTATTATATTATGGATTGTCGATAATGGTCATGTATTCAACAAAGTCATGCTTTGTCAGTTTTATGCTATCGAGTCCTGGGGATACTTGTGCCCGACAATTAGCAGTGCACCTAGAGCCAGTGCCATGTTTTCAAGATACTCTCAGTCGAGCCATGTTCACAAAAATTCTGCCAGTCATGTGACTCAGGAAAACTTAGTAAACTCAGTAATCTCAAAAACCTTAGAAATTTAGTAATCTCAATAGTATTCTATTAGTCAACGTAACTCAATTAACTCAGTCCAGTTAGTTCAGTTAGTCATGTTCAGTGTCTATATAGATGGGAGTAGAAATTAGCATCGAGCGAACCCAAGGATGGGAACCCACCTATTATATGAGGGTGTGATTCTTAGAAGCAATCTTTATATTCCAGAACTGCGCAGCCAACGTAGGTTGAGACATCATAGCCTTTTATATGAGGGCAGACAAGGTGGATTAACCTATTATATGAGGGTACCCACCATTCTCACTAGAGTTAACTGGTATATGAGGATTACTCATAGATTTTCCTTACCACTGGCACGACATTGGCACCCTTCCAATTGGGGTTACAGATTTGACCCCAACTAAGCCATAATGGCGTATTAGGGACATGTCGGTTAGATGACTACTTGCTATAGTTTCTGTTACAGATCAGGACTATCAGATACAGTCTTTCAATCTCAGTAATAGAACTTAGATAGTTCTACAGAATTTAGGACTGTTAGATACTGTCAACTCATACGAAACTTAGCTAGTTCTATCAGAACCAATAAAATCAAATACAGTCGCTCAGTATCAGTTATTTCAGTTATACAATTATTAGTATCTCATGTTAGCAGTATGGAGACTCAGGAATTATGTTATCACGAACTCAGTTATGGTTATTATGTATTCATACATGCATTCTCACATTCATGTTATTCAGTCAGTTAGTATAGTTCATGCATGTGAACCCTTTGCATTTAGCCTATCGCACATGCATACTAGTACATTCCAATGTACTGACACATTTGCACTATGGTGTTTTACACCGTTGGTTTAGAAGCACAAGCTCTTGAGCATTAGTAGTATAGCAGTCTCTGCAGTCAGTGTTAACAGTGAGTCCTCATCCTTTGAAGAAATGACCATTACTTTATTATCTCATTAATTACATTATTAGTTGGAGTTAATTGGGGACATGTCCCATCAACTCCTTATTCAGACATTTCTGTCAGTTATAGATGTTTCAGACTATAGCATGTTCAGACAATTTATTTCAGTTGTTTTGGGTATTTCATACCCCATCCATATGTTATGTTTTATCAGTTATGTTATAATTTTGAACCTTATGACCTTTATTTCTGTATTTATACAATATATTTTGTAGTGTTCTGGTACATATATCAGTTATGGGTTGGCTTATGGTCCTTCGGGGTCATGAGCACCGTGTAGCATTCTGGGTACCAGATTTGGGGTGTTACAAACTTGGTATCAGAGCCTAAGGTTCAATAATATTCTAGGAAGTCTGAATGCAACATCTAGTAGAGTCTTATGCATGGGTGTGTTATGCACCATATTTATGTGCAGGAGGCTATAGGATGTATTAGGAATAGTTTTCCTTCTTTTTGTATTCATGTCAGGCCAGTGAGCATATTCTTAAGTCAATCTCTCAGTCTAATCCATTTTTCCCTTTCTTCCATAGAATATGCCTCCTAAAAAATGAAATGGGAATTAGCCAGCCCCTCAGCCTGAAGATTCTTTGGGTGAACATACCTCTCATGCAGAGTTCAGAGCTATATTTACAACTCTTGATCAGTCAGTTTCTACTTAAAATAAATGACCAGATGTCGTTCTGGCCAACCCAGTGGCCAATTCAGCTGCAGCCAAAATTTGGGATTTCACCCAAATGAATCCTCCATCCCTTTTTAGGTCTAAGTCAAATAAGGACCCTCGGGAATTTTTTGATCAAGTTTAGAAAGTTATGGACATCATAGGGGTTACTTCTAGTGAGAGTGCTGAGCTAGCTGCATACCAGTTGCAGCAGGTTGCTCAGACTTGGTACAAATAGTAAAAGTCAGAGAGGGTTGTAGATACAGGGTCTATTGAGTAGGAGGAGTTTAAAACTGGATTCTTAGATAGATTCTTCCCCTAGAGCCGAGAGAAGCTAAAGTGTTCGAATTTATCAACCTCAGGTAGGGAAACATGATAGTGAAGGAGTATTCTCTTAATTTTACTCAATTAGCCAGATATGCTCCTTATGTGTTTGTAGATAGTAGGGTTAAGATGAGTAAGTTTGTCTCTGGGGTAAATAATAGTATGGTCAATGAGTGCAGGTCTGTGATGTTGAATAGTGACATAAACATATCTAGGCTTATGACCCATGCTCAGCAGATAGAAGAGCAAAAGATTAAGATGAGGGAGAAGAAGAATAAGAGAGCAAAGATAAGTAGTTTTAACTTTGCTTAGCCTAAATCAGAAGAAGGAAATCGTTGTCAGTCTTTTCCTAAGTCAGCGGTTCTAGCTTCTTCTTCAGCTAGTGCTCTAGCTCCTAAGTTCAGGGATGGTAATAAAGATAGAGTGCCAAGATCTAAGTCTCAGGGCAGTGTTAGCAGTGCCCGCACCTATCCTTTTTGCCAGAATTATGGCAAGCACCATCAGGGTATTTGTCGAGCTGGCAGTGGTATTTGTTTTGGATGTGGTAAGTCAGGCCACAGAGTTAGAGACTATCCTCAGTTAGGTTATTAGGATCAGTAGAACTATTCCTAGTTCAGTCTGGTCGCCCAAATTAGTAGGGTCCCACCTCTAGCACTACTAGTAGGCCATGCCCAAATCGACTTTATGCTCTCCAGTCCCGGCAAGATCAAGAAAATTGTCCTGATGTTGTTACTGATATATTGCAGATCTTTCATGTGCATGTTTATGCTTTGCTAATCCAAGAGCTTCTTTGTTTTTTGTTACTCCCTATATAGCAATTGATTTTGGGGTCAGTCCCAAAATTCTAGCAGAGCCCTTTTCAGTCTCTCCCCTAGTGGGTAAAACCATCATAGCCCGATGGGTGTACAGGTTCTGCCCGATTATGATATTTTACAAAGTTACTTTAGTAGACTTAGTTGAATTAGAGATAACAGATTTTAGTGTTATTCTCGGCCTGGATTGGCTTCATTCTTTTTATGCCACTGTCAACTATAGAAACAGAATAGTACAGTTCCAGTTTCTGAATGAACCGATCCTAGAGTGGAGGGGTAGTACTTTAGCTTTTATAGGTCAAATTATTTCCTTCCCTGGGGTAAGGAAAATAATATCTAAGGGATGTGTCTATCATCTTGTTTGAGTTAAAGACACTAGTTTTGAAACTCCCAGTCTTGATTCCGTCCCAGTCATGAATGAATATTCAGATGTCTTTCCCGAAGATCTTCTAGGAATTTCTCCAGAAAGGAAATATACTTTGATATTGACCTTTTTCTAGATACTCAGCCCATTCTGCCATACAGAATAGCACCAGCAGAACTCAAAGAACTCAAAAAGCAGTTGAAGGATCTCTTAGATAAGGGGTACATTAGGCCCAATGTGTCCCCGTGGGGTGCACTAGCTTTATTCGTTTGTAAGAAAGATAGTTCTCTCAGTATGTGTATTGATTACCATCAACTCAATAAAGTCACAGTCAAGAACAAGTATCCACTTCGCCAAATTGACGACTTATTTGACCAACTTTAGGGTGCCAGCTATTTCTCTAAGATAGACCTCAGATCAGGCTATCATCAACTCAGAGTCAGAGAATATGACATTCGAAAAATAACCTTCCGTACTCGTTATGGTCACTTTGAATTCTTAGTTATGTCCTTTAATCTTACCAATTCCCCAACAACTTTCATAGACTTGATAAACTGGGTATTCAAGCAGTACTTAGACATGTTCGTCATAGTCTTCATAGATGACATTTTGGTATATTTCCGCAGTGAGCGTGATCATGCAGAACATCTTAGTAAGTGCAAAATTTTGATAAGGTCAGTAGAATTTCTTGGTCATATCATTTCTGGTGATGGATTAGGGTTGATCCTCAAAAGACCGAAGCAGTAAGAAATTGGCCTCGACCTATTTAGCTATTAGATAAGGAGTTTTTTGGGTTTGGCTAGCTATTATAGATGGTTTATTGAGGGATTTTCTTTTATTGCATCCCCTATGTCCTGATTGGCTCAAAATAAAGTCAAGTTTTAGTGGTCAGATCTTTGCAAGGAAAGTTTTTAGGAATTAAAGACTCGACTCACCTCAGCTCCAGTCTTAGCTCTTCCAGATAGTCCAAACGGGTATGTAGTGTATCATGATGCATCCAGAGTAGGTTTGGGTTGTGTCCTTATACAACATAGTAAGGTTATAGCCTACGCCTCCAGACATCTTAAACCCCATGAAAAGAATTATCCTAGTCACGATATTGAGTTAGCAGCCGTAGTATTTTCCTTGAAGATTTGGAGGCAATATCTATTTGGAGTTCATGTGGATGTGTTCATAGATCATAAGAGCCTTCAATATGTATTTCTCAGAAAGATCTTAATCTTTGTCAGAGAAGGTGGTTAGAGCTCTTGAAAGATTATGACATGGGTGTCCTTTATCATTCGAGCAAGGACATTATCGTGGCCGACGCTCTCAGTACACTGTCTATGGGCAGTGTTGCTCATGTTGAGGATAGTAAGAAGAAGATAGCTTAGGAAATCCATTAGCTTCTAGACTAGGCATTCACTTAGTCGATTTAGAGGAGGAAGACATATGGGTCAGAGTAGTTCAGAATCCTCTCTAGTTTCAGAGGTGAAATAAAAGCAAGATCGGGATCCCGGTCTAGTCAAGTTGAAAGAGTCAGTGAAGAACCAGAATATAGAGGTTTTCTCCTAAGGAGGATATGGTATTCTGTGTTATCAGGGTCGTCTGTGTGTTCCAGGTGTAGACGACTTAAGGCAGTGAATTTTTGCAAAAATGCATGGTGCGTGCTACTCTATTCATCCAAGGGCCACAAATATGTACTGTGACTTGTGGGAAATCTGTTGGTGGAGTGGGATAAAGAGAGATATTGCATAGTTTATGGCGAAGTGCTCTACATGTCAGCAAGTTAAGATAGAGCATCAGAAGCCTTGTGGGTCCATGCAGGAGTTCAGTATTCCTACTTGGAAATGGGAAGAAGTGAACTTAAACTTTGTGATAGGTTTGCCTCATACTAGTCGCCAGCATAATTTAGTTTGGGTTATTGTAGACCAGATGACTAAATTTGCTTATTTTCTTCCAGTCCATGCCTGTTATTCAGCTGAGGATTATGCCAAACTCTACATCAGAGAGTTAGGCAGATTTCACGATGTTCCATTATCTATTATCTCAGATAGAGGTACCCAGTTCACCTCTCATTTCTAGAAAGCATTCCAAAAGGGTCTTGATACCCAAGTTCATCTCAGTACAACCTTTTATCCTCAGACAAATGGTCAAGCAGAAAGCACCATTCAAACTTTAGAAGATATGCTAAGGGCGTGTATAATTAATTTCAAGGGTAGTTGGTATGACCACTTGCCTTTGATTGAGTTTGCATACAACAATAGCTATCATTCTAATATTCGGATGGCTCCATTTGAAGATCTTTATGGTAGGAGATACAGATCTCCGTTGGTTGGTTTGAAGTTAGTGAGGCCTCAGTTATAGGGCCTGACTTAGTATTCGATGCCTTAGAAAAAGTCCAGTTGATCAGATAAAGACTCCGGGCTGCTCAGAGCTGACAGAAGTCATATGCAGATGGGTGTAGAAAGTATCTCAAGTTTGAGATGGGTGACTATGTCTATCTAAAGATCTCTCCCATAAAGTGAGTGAAGAGATTCAGCAAGAAGGGAAATCTCAGTCCCCGATATGACGGTCACTTCAAAATTCTAAGTCGCTTTGGTAAGGTAGCTTATGAGCTTGAATTACCTTCAGATCTAGCCTCAGTTCATACAGTCTTCCATGTCTTTTTGCTCAAGAAGTGCATAGGTGACCCAACCATTATAGTCCCTATTCAGAGCGTAGATGTTCAGAACAATCTCTAGTATGAAGAGATTCCAGTCAAAATTCTCTCTTACGAAAGCTCAATTCTCGATATGTCGGTCCCTTCAAAATTCTAAGTCTTTTTGGTAAGGTAGCTCATGAGCTCAAATTGCCTTCAGATTTAGCCTCAGTTTATCCAGTCTTCCATGTCTCTTTGCTCAAGGAGTGCATAGGTGACCCAACCATTGTAGTCCCTATTCAGAGTGTAGATGTTCAGAACAACCTCTCATATGAAGAGATTCCAGTCGAAATCCTAGATTATCATACTCGTAGACTGATGAACAAAGAAGTTCCTCTAGTCAAGTTCTTTGGCAAAATCAGTCCATTGAGGGAGATACTTGGGAAGCAGAAGCAGACATGCGTACCAAGTATCCTCACCTCTTCTCCACCAACTCATATTAAGCTCAAGGTAAGAGTTCTCCTTAATCTTTTTAGTTCTATGTTCAGATTTCTTTGACAAACTTGGTAGCCATTTCATGTTCTGAATTCCATCACAAACTTGGTATTAAATACCATTGCATATTCAGTCATGCATTCATGCATCAGTTTAGTTATATAATCATGCATAAGACATGATTCTCATTGTGTGAACCTTGGTTCATTAGAACATTCAGCCATGCATTCATGAATCAGTTACACATGCATCAGATATACATGTTCGGTATGATATATGTAGTTATCAGTCATATCAATCATGAGATCATGTTCCAATTGTTTATGTTCAGTATGTACATCAATTTATATTTTCCCCTCTCACTTAGTCTCATTCGAGGACAAATGTTCTCAAGGGGGAGATATTCTAATACCTCGTACTTCTACCTAGCTTGAAATCATCCCAAGAATGTTAGAAACTTACTTTAAAATAAGAATTCATTTTTATACACAGAGAATTTTTAATATTTTCACTTTTTATCATATGGAAAATTGAATCAGGTTTCCAACAATGCCAATTTTGTCTAAATCTGATATCGGGGTAAAATATTATGGATGTTTTACAGAGAGCTATCAGAATTCCCAGGTGCGACGGCCAGGTTGACGGACCATCGACCTAGCAACGGTCCGTAATAGCAAAGGCAGTGAGTTAACCTTAGGGATAAAGTGCGATAGATATGTTTACGGACTATCAAACTTGTGATGGACCATCGCCCAATCCGTCGCTATAAGGCAGTGGTCTTTTTTTTGGTCCACGTACAATGGTCGAAATGAAAGGCTGTCAAGCTAGCGATGGACCATCGCACGAGCCATTGTAGGTCCTGTTCAGCCAATTTTAAGTCATTTTTAAAGGGTATTTGGGTCTTTTTCCACCCGTTTTAACCCCCAATTATATCAGACCAAGGCTCATAAGTTCATTATTCATTCACAACATCAAATTAGGGTTTCCTTTCAAAGATCAATCCCCAAGAACAAAAAACAATAGGTGTTTAATTGCAAGTCAAGGATTCAAGTTTTCCTCCATCAATCTTTAAGAAATCATCCACCCAGGTTTGTCATGTATTGATTCATGGGTCCTTTTCACCCATGAAGCTCAAGAACCTCTTTTTAAAATCCAAGATTTGTGTATGTATGAATGTTCAAAATTTAAATTGAATTAAAATTCATGTTCAGGATGTTGTAGGGTTTTGATTCATGTTTAAAATTACATATTCCAATTATTGACCCTAGGATGTGATGATTTGCATAATAATCATGATAAACCCTTAAATTTACATATTGATTGATGTATCTATCATTTTTAAATGTGTTGATGATTGTATAACTAAAGCATGCTTCCCATGTGTTTTATTAAATGCCTATGTGAAGGAAAAATGCCATTCTAGTATGATAATATGAAATCCCCATTCATGTACAAGTTCATGCATGTTAAGTGTTTGACGAAATGTCCTAATCAATGACTTATAGATATATGTGTAGCCATTGTGGTGCTTTAGCACTTGTACTTCATGAAATCCCCATTTTATTATATTATGGATTGTCGATAATGGTCATGTATTCAACAAAGTCATGCTTTGTCAGTTTTATGCTATCGAGTCCTGGGGGTACTTGTACCCGACAATTAGCAGTGCACCTAGATCCAGTGCCATGTTTTCAAGATACTCTCAGTCGAGCCATGTTCACAGAAATTCTGCCAGTCATGTGACTCAGGAAAACTTAGTAAACTCAGTAATCTCAGAAACCTCAGAAATTAAGTAATCTCAGTTGTATTCCGTTAGTCAACGAAACTCAGTTAACTCAGTCCATTCAGTTCAATTAATCATGTTCAATGTCTATCTAGATGGGAGTAGAAATTAGCACCGAGCGAACCCTAGGATGGGAACCCACCTGTTATATGAGGGTGTGATTCTTATAAGCAATCCTTCCATTCTAGTTGTAACACCCCGATTATCTGAACCAGAATTGCAACACAATGCTTATGACCCCGAGGGACCACAAACTAACCCATGAATGATATGTGTACCTGTACACTGCAATATATAATGTAATAGTGCGGAAAGCATGAACATATAGGCCATAAGGTTCAATTGAATAAAAATCTATCAAAACATAATATCCATATGGGTGAAAGATACCCAAAACAACTAAAAACTGAATCAAATCTGAATTAAATCTGAAAACTAAATTTGAAAGCCTCTAAGTACTTTCTGAATAAGGAGTTGAAGGAACATGTCTCCAACTAACTACGTTTAACAAAATAAAGCTGAAATAATAAATGAAATAAAATAATTTCATTCTCGAATGGATGAGGACTCACTGCAACTTTGCGGCTGGATGCTACTGCTGATCTGGAGCTCGTGTCTCTGAACCTATGGTATAACATTAAAGAAAGAACCAAAGTGAAAATGCATCAGTACAACTGGAGTACTGAGTATACGAGCGAGGTAGGCTAATGAAAAAGGGTTTACATGTATGAGCAATGCTAACTGACTGACTTATATGAATGTAAGACTGTAAACATAAATACATAGTAACTTAGATCGTGAGTAGGTGATGGCTAGATTTGTAAGGTAATACATGGTTTACTGATAACTAAAATGGCTGGAATTGTAGTTCTGATATCATGGGAGACTATATCTGACAGTTTTAAATTTGATAGAACTATCGAGTTCTTTTATTAAGACTGAGTCTGAAACTGTGGGACGTGGTTGTTTAAATGACATGCACCATATGTTCCATTATAGCTAAGATGGGGTCCAATCTCTGCCCTGACTACAAGGGTGTAAATACCGCACCACTGGGAAGGACAACATATGAGCAACCCTCATATAACAGGTAAATCTAGTGAGAATGGTAGGAACCCTCTTATAAAAAGTTAAGCTACCTCATCTACCCTCATATAATAGGCTGCGATGTCTTAACCTATGCTGGCTACATAGTTTTGGAACGCAAGGATGACTGCTAAGAATCACACCCTCATATACAGGTGAGTTACCATCTTTGGGTTCACTTGGTGCTAGCTCTTACTCCTATCTGAAGAGACTGAACATGATTTAACTGACCGTACGTGAGTGGAACTTACTGAATTCCGTTGATTGATGGAATACTACTAATATCTGATAACTGTCTGAGACCATGAGGTTTCCTGAGTCATATGACTGACTGAATCCTACTGAATCATGGCTTAATTTTTTAAATCATGAAAATATGACATAGCTCTAGGTACACCGCTATAGGTTTTGGGTATGAATACCCCCATGACTCAATGGAAGGAAACTAACACAACATGACTGACTTGATCATAAGATCGGAGTCCACAATTCACATTATCATAAATAAGGGATATTATACATCATGTAGTTCCTTAACATATTAAACATGGTAGGGAGAGTATAGATATATTTCATGTGCATATTGTATATCTACATTATCATACATTCATCATACCACAATATTAGCAACATATGAAAAGAATGGAATTCATATTAAAGTATATAGCTAACATGGACTTGTCATTTAGACATCATGGAACCATATAAATAAGAATTTCTAGCATCCTAAGCATTTTATCGAACATCTTGCAGTCATTCTTTAAGGCATAGGTGTGTTTCATAACTTGTACAATTTTACACCATCTAAAGTTCATAGTTTTCAACTAACAAGCATATATATTCCATGAAAACACCTCTAGATATCATCTTGAAACTTAAACAACAATCATCAATATGTACATGCTTATATCACCATAAAAAGTTCACAAAATAGTATTTACAACCTAGTTCTTGAGCTCTATAAATTGATTGGATCCATTTATGAACACTACACATACCTTAGAAGGAAGACTCTTGATGATTGACGGAGGAATTTCCTTGAAATTGGATCTTGAAGCTTGATTGTGCAACCCTAGTTGTTTTTCTCCTATTGTGCTCTTAGATAATGAACTTTGAGATGTTAATAGGGTTATAGTATGTTTAAAGGCTATAAATTTCGTAAGATTAAGTTTAGGGATGTGTAAGGAGTGTTAAAAGACTTAATTATCCTCAAAATAATTCAAAAACTAAGTGTTTTTTGTGGCTGAAATCATAAGTGTGAGTCGCACACCTCATCGCACATGCTAATATGTGCGCCGCATATCCTATCACATAAGATGAGCTGTGCGTCACACATGCTATCGCACAACTGAGGTTGTGCGCCACCCATGCCATCGCACACTTGGTCCAGTATCCATGTACGATTTGTTAGGCATCACACTTCTTTTTGCAAGGCCATAACTTCATTCTCTGGTGTTGGATTTTTATAAAATTGGCATCGTTGGAAAGATAATTCGATTCTCTACAATTTGGTGGGTATAAATCTGCTAAAATATCTTATATCAATCAAGTTATCTTTGTTCAAAGGTTACTCTTGCAGAATCACTCACTAAAACTTGATGGATTCAAAAGCTATTAACTTGCATTACTCTATGTGACTCATATGAGCATGCTTAACACATCATAAGCTATCTTATAGCTAAGATACTCATTCTAAGTCATGCACTAAAATGTTAATTACAAGATAGGTGTTTCATACATAGGAAAATTAGTTCACTTCTTAGCTTAGAAATAGACAAGGTATTAGAATAACTCCCCCTTGGGAATATTCAACCTCGAATGAGAAATTACTGAGAGAGGATGAAAGATAAGCAAAACATTTACTGTAGATGAATGACTTAAACATGATCTCATGGCTGATATATCTGATAAACTGACTACATCATACTGGACATATGTATCTGATGCACGTGTAACTGATTCACAAATGCATGTCTGAGGTTCTCGCAATGAGAATGTATATCTGATGCATGATTAAATACTGTACTAATACATGAACGCATGATTGAGTATGCAATGGTAGGTAATAGGTACCAAGTTTATAATGGGAACATAAGCATGAAACTGAATACTAAACATGAACTTCATAAGCTTAAGGAGAACTATTACCTTGAGCTTGATCTGAATTAACGGAGAGGAGGTGAGGATACTTGGTATGCATATATGCTTCTGCTTCCCAAGTAGCTCGCTGATGAGACTGATTTTGCCAAAGAATTTTAACTTAGGTACTTCTTTGTTCCTCAATCTACGAGTCTGGTAGTCTAAGATTTCGACTGGAATCTCTTCGTAAGAGAGGTTGTTCTGAATGTCAATGCTCAGAATAAGGACTACAACTGTTGGGTAACCTATTCACTTCTTGAGAAAGAGACATTGAAGACTAGATGAACGGAGGCTAGATCTGAAGGCAATTCGAGCTCATAAGCCACATTGCCGAAGCAACTGAGAATCCTGAAGGGACCGATATAGTGGGGACTGAGTCTCTTTTTCTTGTCGAACCTCTTCACTCCCTTCATGGGAGACATCTTAATATAGACATAGTCATTGACCTCAAACTCAAGATCCTTCCTACGAACATCCGCACACAACTTCTGTCAGCTCTGAGCAGCCCAGAGTCTTTCTCTGATCAACTGAACTTTCTCTAAGGCATCGAACACTAAGTCAGGACCTATGAACGAGGCCTCACTAACTTTGAACTAACCAATTGGAGATATACACCTCCTACCATAGATAGCTTTGAATGAAGCCATCTGAATACTGGAATGATAGCTACTGTTGTATGCAAACTCAATCAAGGGCAAGTGGTCATCCTAACTTCCACTGAAATTGATTGCACACGCCCTTAGCATAGCTTAAAGAGTCTAAATGGTCCTCTCTGGTTGACCATTTATCTGAGGATGAAACACTGTACTGAGATGGACTTAGTTACCAAGACCATTTTATAGCACTTTCTAAAAATGAGAGGTGAACTGGGTACCTTTGTCTAAGATGATAGATAATGGAACATCGTGTAATCTAACCAACTCCCTGATATAGAGTTTGACATAGTCCTCAGCTGAATAAGAAGTACGAACTTGAAGGAAATGGGCTGATTTGGTCATTCTATCTAGAATGACTCAAACTGAATCATGCTGATGACGAGTTCTAGGTAAACCCATCACGAAGTCCATGCTCACTTCTTCCCACTTCTAAGTAGGAATGGTGAACTCTTGCATGGAACTACTAGGTTTTTGATGCTATATCTTAAACTGCTGACATGTAGAGCATTTAGCCACAAAATTTGAAACATCTCTCTTCATCCCACTCCACCAATAGATCTCCTGCAAGTCGTGGTGTATCTTAGTGGCCCTAGGATGAATAGAGTATCACGCAACATACGCTACTACAAGAATTCACTACCTTAAGTCATCTACACCTGGAACACATAGACGACCCTGACAATAAAGAACACCATCTTCCCCTTGGGATAAAACCTCTACCTTCTGATCCTGAACTGACTTTTTTAGCTTGACAAGGCTAGGATCCCTGTCTTTCTTCTCTTTCACCTTGAAAACTAGAGATGACTCTAAACTACTCTGAATACATACACCACCCTCCAAAGAGTCGACTTAGTAAACACCTAGTCTGGCAGGCTGATAGATTTCTTGGGCTATCTTTTTCTTGCTATCCTCAATGTGAGAAACACTACCCATAAAGAGTCTACTGAGAGCATTAGCCACAACGTTGTCCTAGCTTGGGTGATAAAGGACACTCATGTTATAATCTTTCAAGAGCTCGAACCACCTTCTCTGATGAAGATTAAGATCTTTTTGAGAAAAGACATATTGGACACTCTTATGATTTGTGAAGACAACACATGAACTCCGTATAAATAATGCCTCCAAATCTTTAAGGAAAATACTACGACTGCTAACTCAAGATCATGAGTAGGATAATTCTTCTCATGGGTCTTTAACTGTCTAGACGTGTAGGCTATGACCTTACCATGCTGTGTGAGGACACAACCTAAACCCACTATGGATGTATCACAATATACTACAAACCCATCTGAACCATCTGGAAGAGCTAGAACTGGAGCTGAAGTGAGTCGAGTCTTCAATTCCTGAAAACTCTTCTCACATGAATCTGACCACTGAAACTTAACCTTCTTCTAAGTAAATCTATACATGGGAGATGCAATAAAAGAAAATACCTCGACAAACCATCTGTAATATCAAGCCAAACCCAAGAAACTCCTGATATCTGATGAAGATATGGGGTGAGGCCAGTTTCTTACCGCTTCTATCTTCTGAGGATCTACTCTAATTCTATCACCAAAAATAATATGGACAAGGAATTCTATTGATCTTAGCCGAAATTCAAACTTACTAAACTTGGAGAATAACTGATGATCCCTCAGATTCTGAAGAACAATCCTGAGATGGTTTGAATGATCACGCTCGGTGTGAGATTGACAAGAATATCATCTATAAAGACTATGACAAACATGTCCAAGTAATTCTTGAACACAAGGTTCATCAAGTCCATGAAAGCTGTAGGGGCATTGGTAAAACCAAAGGACATGACTAGAAATTCGAAGTGACTATACCGAGTATGGAAAGCTGTCTTTGGGATGTCACATTCTCTAACTTTGAGCTGATGATAGCCTGATCTGAGGTATATCTTGGAGAAATAACTGGCACCCTAAAGTTGGTCACACAATTCATCTATTCTAGGAAGTACTTGTTCTTGACTGTGACTTTGTTGAGCTGACAGTAATCAATACACATCCTGAGAGAACCATTTTTCTTGCGTACGAATAAGACTGGTGCACCCCATGGGGATACACTGGACCTGATGAATCCCTTGTCTAAGAGATCCTTCAACTGATCTTTTAGTTCTTTGAGTTTCACAGGTGCCATTCTATATGGTGGAATAGAGATAGGCTGAGTATCTGGGAGAAGGTCTATGTTGAAGTCTATTTACCTTTTGAGAGGAATCCTTAGAAAATCTTTGGGAAAGACGTCTGAATATTCATTAAAAAAGGCTAGATGATTCGGAATTGGAATCTTTAACATGCATGAGATGATACACACACTGCTTAGAAATCATTCTCCTTGCCTGAAGGTAGGAAACAAGCTGACCCCTAAAAGATGAAGTAATACCCTTCAACTCTAGGATAGGCTTATTTGAGAACTGAATTGAACTATTCGAGTTCTGTAGTCGACTGTGGCATAGCAGGAATGAAGCTAATCCATGCTGAGAATCATATCAAAATCAGTCATCTCTAATTTGACTAAATCTACTGATGTGGATTTCCGAAATATCATAACCAAGCAGTTCCTATATACCCGCCGAGCTATGATGGTTTTACCCACTGGGGTAGAGACTGAAAAGGGTTCTGCTAAGATTTTAGGATTGATTCTGAAATTGCTTGCTATGTATGGAGTGACAAAAGACAAGGGTGCACCTAGATCTAGCAAAGCATAAACATGAACATGGAAAATCTGTAACATACCAGTAATGACAATAGGAAAATTTTCCTAATCCTATCGAGTCTGAAGAGCATAGAGTCTATTTGGGCATTGCCCATTAGTAGCACTGGAAGTGGCACCCTGCTGGTTCGGGTGACCAGACTGAGCTGTGAAATGATTTTGCCCTGAGGACCTAGCTGAGGATAGTCCCTAACTCTGTGGCCTGGCTTGACATAACCAAAATAAATGCCTTGACCCTCTCCACACATACCCTGATGGTGCTTACCTCAAGTCTAAAACTGAGGATAAGTACGGGCACAACTAATACTTCTCTGGGAATTAGAGCCTGGTGCTCTATCTCTGTTACCGTCTCTGAATTTTAGCACTGAGGCACTAGCGGAGAAAGGAGCTGGAGCTGCTAACTTGGGATGAAACTACGAATGGTTTCCTCCTTCGGATTAGGGATGAACAAAGCTGAAACTGCCTGATCTTGCTCTTTTGTTCTGCCTCTCCCTAATTCTAACCTTTTGCTTCTCTATCTGTTGGGCATGGGTCATGAGCCTGGCTAAAGTGATATCACTATTCAGCATCATAGACCTACACTCATTTACCATGCTATCATTCACCCCTGACATGAACTTGCTTATTTTAGCCTTGTTGTCTGCAACCACATGAGGGGTATATTTGGCTAGCCGAGTAAATCTTAGAGAATACTCTCTAACCATCATATTTCCCTGCGTGATGTTGATGAACTTAAGAACTTTGTATTCTCTTACCTCTTAAGGAAAGAATTTGTCTAAGAAAGCCGTGACAAATTTGTCCCACTCAATAGGACCTGCATCATCTACCCTCTCTGACTTCCACTATTTGTACCAAGTATGAGCAACATCCTATAATTGGTATGCAGCTAACTCGGCACTCTGAACAGAAGTAACTCCCATGATATTAATGACCTTCTGTACTTGGTCAATGAACTCCTGAGGGTCTTTGTCAGACTTAGACCCAAAAAAAGATGGAGGGTTCAATTAGGTGAAGTCTTGAATCCTAGCTGCTGTGGAATTGGCCACTGGATTGGTTAGAATAACTGGTGGCCGTTTATTTTTGATAGCCATAGATAGAGCAAGTATGGTGAATATGGCCTTAAACTACGCATAAGAAACATGCTCGCCCAAATGATCTTCGGGGTGAGGAGCTGGCTGGTTTCTTCTCTTTGGGGCCATATTCTGAAATAAGAGAAGAACGAATTAGACTGAGAGTTTAACTTGAGAGTATGCTCACTAGAATGACATGAATACTAAAAGAAGGGAAACTGTTCCTAAAACATCTTATAGCCTCCTGTACATAAATGTGGCACGCAACACACCCATCTTCAAGACTCTACTAGATGCGGCTTTTAGACTTCGTAGGACTCTATTGACCCTTAGGCTCTTATACTAAGTTTGTAACACCCCGATTATCTTAACCAGAATGCTAAATGGTGCTTGTGATCCTGAGGGACCACAAGCTAACCCATGACTGATATCTGTACCTGTACACTGTAATATACAATGTAATAGTATGGAAATCATGAACATGTAGGCCATAAGGTTCAACTGAATAAAAATATGTCAAAACATAATATCCATATGGGTGAAAGATACCCAAAATAACTAAAAATTGAATCAAATCTAAACTATATCTGAATACTGAATCTGAAAGCCTCTAAGTACTATCTGAATAAGGAGTTGAAGTAACATATCTTCAACTAACTCTATCTGAAAAAACTGAGCTGAAATAATAAATGAAATAGAATAATATCGCCCTCGAATGGATGAGGACTTACTGCAACTCTGTGGCTGGATGCTACTGATAATGTAGAGCTCGTGTCTCTGAACCTATGGTGTAACTTGAAAAAAATCACCATAGTGGAAATGCGTCAGTACAACTGGAGTACTGAGTATACGAGTGAGGTAGGCTAATGCAAAAGATACATGCATGAACAATGCTAACTAACTGACTTATATAAATGTGAGAGTGTAAACATACATACATAGTAACTGAGATCGTGAGTACATGATAGCTAGATCTATACGCTAATACATGGTTTACTAATAACTGACATGGCTGAAACTGTAGTTCTGATAATATGAGTGACTGTATCTGATTGTCTTAAATCTGATGGAACTATCTGAGTTCTTTTACTGAGACCGTGTCTGAAACTATAGGAGGTAGTTGTTTAACTGACATTCCCCATATGTACCATTATGGCTAAGCTGGTATTCAATCTCTGCCCTGACTAGAAGGGTGTCAATATTATGCCACTGGTACGGATAACATGTGAGCAACCCTCATATAATAGGTAAATCTAGTGAGAATGGTGGAAATCCTCATATAACAGGTTAAGCCACCTCATCTACCCTTATATAGCAGGCTGCAATGTCTCAACCTATGCTGGCTACATAGTTCTGAAATGCAAGGATGACTACTAAGAATCACACCATCATATACAGGTGAGTGCCCATCTTTAGGATCACTCGGTGCTAACTCCTACTCCCATCTGAAGAGACTGAACATGATTTAACTGACTGTACATGAGTGGAACTTACTGAATTCCGTTGACTGATGGAATACTACTGATATATGATAACTGGCTAAGACCATGAGATTTCCTAAGTCACATGACTGTCTGAATTCTACTGATTCATGGCTTGATTTTGTATATCGTCAAAACATGACATGGCTCTAGGCACACAACTGTAGTTTTTGGGTACGAATACCCCATGAATCAATGGAAGAAAACTGACAAAACATGACTGACTTGATCATATAATCGGAGTCCACAATTCACATTATCATAAATAGAGGATATTATAAATCATGTAGTTCCTCAACATATTAAGCATGGTAGGGAGTGGATAGCTATATTTCATATGCATATTGTATATCTCCATTATCATAAATGCTTCACACGACAACATTAGCATCACATGAAAAGCATGGAATTCATATTAAAGTATATAGCTAACATGGACTTATAATTTAGACATCATGGAACCATATAAACATGAATTTCTAGCATCCTAAGCATTTTATCTAACACCTTGCATGCATTCTTTAAGGCATAGAATTGTTTCACCAATTGTACCTTTTTACACCGCCTAAAGTTCATAGTTTTCAACTAACAAGCATATATATTCCATGAAAACACCTCTAGATATAATCTTTACACATAAACAACAATCATCAACATGTACATGCTCATATGATACACCCAAATTACAACTCTCTTACGAGAATGTAAGCGATCGCTGTCAAATATAGAACCCAACTCGATTGGGTGTCGAATCCTACAGGGAATACTGTACTCACTAAGTGTCGTAATTGTTATTAGACTATTGATCAGAATTTCTTAACCAAAATGGTGGTTTGGTTTCTCTTTATTTTGTAAAATGATAATTGTAACAAGATTCATTCAACTATTTATTTTCTCCTTATTTTCTAACTTTATGAGATTAATCAAACCAGGGTTATGATCACCAAAATGCCAACATCATTTGGGTTGTGAATTATTTATGAATTCCACTTAACAAATTCAATTGCAAGAAAGGTTAAATCCTAGTCTATATCCAATAGTTTCTCAACCAAAATGGATAAATTATCCTATAATTCTCTCAAACTCATAGGATACCTTATTCTTTCAACCTAGTTCTCACATAAGCTAATCCTATTAGGGAATTAGCTATTACTGTAAAGGTTAAGGCCCTTAGAATTCATGTAAACACCATTTTTTTCCCATAAACACTTTTCTCTCAAACAAGTAGTGTTCTAGGGCTTACTCTTTAAGTTTGCAACCAAGAAAAGTCATGAAATTGAAGAAAGGTTTATGCAATGTTATTTAATTATGGAACTCAAATTGATTCCGAACCCATAGGTACAATTCACATTAAGGATCTTATAACCCTAGTTATGAGATTTAGTCACAACACTCCATAGAAGATAAATAATACATTCTTGTAATATTCATAAATAAATAGAATGTCTACTTACAAAGAATCCTATGAATCAGTTCTTGAATTTTCATGATCATTTATTTGATACTAAAATTCCCCAAAGTACTTGGATACCAAGAAGTTCAATAGATGAGAAGAAAACTTGTAAAAGGTAAAAGCTGTGTTCTTAACCCTAAAAGTTGGTATTTATATCCCAGCTAAAAAAAAGAATTTAAAATTTAAAAACAGAAAAACTGCATCTCATTTGACGGTCCATATGACGGACCATCGAAGATCTGATGGTCCACCATCTTTCCTGTCACTCGACTTATCCGAATGGTAGTTTCTGGATAACATCTGATGGTACACCTGGCGGTCCGTTGATGGACTGACGATCCATCATTTTCGCCGTCACAGAGTCCTTTTGGAAGGCAGCTTCTGGATAAGAACTGATGGTACACTTGGCGATCCGTCGATGGATTGACGGTCCACCATCTTTATCGTCGCAGAGTCCTTTTGGAAAGCAGCTTCTGGATAAGAATTGACAGTACACCTGGTGGTCCATCAATGGACTGATGGTCCACCATATTTACCATCACGGAGTCCTTTTGGAAGGCTGCTTCTGGATAAAAGTTGACAGTCAATATAGTGGTCCGTCCTATGTCTGACGGTCCATCATTTTGACCGTCAATTCCCTTTTCCTACTAATTTTTCCAATTTTCTTCTGTGGTTATCTCCTTTCACTGAAACACTAAATACCTTCATTAAATATCACTTTGGTTACTGGAAAACATATAATTTTCCTAAGAAAATGATGCTAAATATTCCGTAAAACACCAGAACATCAACACCCTTAACTTAAGATCATTGCTTGTCCTCAAGTGACTCAACACCAACTTACGCACATGAGCAATAAAATGATAGACAAGCAACCATTGAAAATTCTCTTATGCAAACATTCATTCATTAGCTTAATCTCATGTATTTAACACAAAAGAATCCACACCCAACATTTTTTATAATTCAGCACACAAGCATGAATGTTTCATCCCATGGATAAAAGCAAATTCAGTAAAAGTTCGATTGTCCTCACAAAAAAGAAGTCCACCACTCATTATATGATGTGGACACTATCCAGCTCTCACACTCACAATAAAATTCAAACACAGCCTAAGTACCCATAGGCTTGCCCTGGCCATATGACACATCCTTACGGTTGACTTACTAGGATCAAACAGGTCTTTTCAAGGCTTACAACAAGGTTTAGGATTAGGGGGTATGTTTCTGGGTGAAGTGACTCATTGAAACTTAACTCTCCTTGCCTTAGCATATTTTCACCCTCAATCTGCTACTTATGTCCTTTTTTTTTACATTAGCCACCCTCAACTTAGATGCTTCGTCTAAGTTGAAATATACAATGTTAGCATTTATCTTTTTTTTGACATTAGCCACCCTCAACTTAGATGTTTTGTCTAAGTTAAAACATACAAAGTTAGCATTTGGCTAAGTTTAGAGCTGGATATTAAAGTCCTATGGAGAGTTACTGACAGGGACAGGAGGTTAAACCAATTCAAGATGGGTTCAAACAAGAGCAATCTTTTAAGCCGGGTTGCTTCTTAAGGTTAAAAGGTTTAGAACTTCAAGGAGGCTTGTTATCCTATCCTAATTACTCTACTATAAGACTGTATCCATGGATCGGGCAAGTTCTAGGTCTTACCCTATGAAAGAACTACAAGTAAATCCTCACACCCACAGGCATCGAAGTTAAACATCCTTTACAATTTTCTAAATGCTCATTACATAATTCATGCACTTTTTACAGAACAATCCTGATTACAAAATTACTGATGGTTATTTGCACATGCTTAACTGAAAAAATAAATAATTATAGACACATTTTTAACGTCTTATGCTAACATTATTTATTCTCCACATTTACAACTAAGTGCTGAAACAGAACTAATTCAGAGATTAAACACTTGTATTTACATTACACTTTGCAAAATTTAAATGCAAAAATAAAAACAACCTAGACATGCTGCTTCTACTAGATAACACATAATTGGATTCAGAATATCAGCAACAACATCCAACCATTGTGTAAATACCCCCACCCTCACACAGAAAACTATTCATTGTCCTTAAAGTAATAAATTATCATATATGAGAAATAGGATATTTACGTGGCCTCTCACTCCTATGAGGCATCTGTCAAATGTGGTGAGTCTCCATCATCCTCACCTAGTAAAATTTTGGCCCCTATGGTGGTAGGAGCTCTCACAACTTCACCCTCGATATTTTGAGGGATGCTTTCCCAAATTGAACCTGCACTTCGCGCCCTTTCTGGGGCAGCACTAGTAGAAAATCCTGCCGCTTTATTTTCTTGTTCTCTTTGCTTACTTTATCTTCCTTCTTTGATTTCTTTACAGCTCTCCTCAGATTGTGCTGGTCGTACTCCTCAGGTGACATTGCTTCTCTCTTTCACCTTTTTTATTCTTTCCTTGCTACTTTTTCATCCATTTGCTGCTTGCTTTTATCCTTTACTAGTCTACCCATCAGATCCAAAATACCTCATTATCATGACTTTCTGCCAGAGTCAGATGAAATACAAACGGTTGTAATTGTTTCTTCTTTAACTCAGCTATGTTAGCCTTTGCCTGCTCAAATTCAGCCATGAGCTTGGTAAGATCAGAAAGAGATAGTGAATCTAGCCTTTTGTTCATGCGAGCTTCCATGTTATCCATCCTCACTTGAATAGTTTTAAATGGCCTGACTGCTTTGGCAACGATTTCATCCACAAAAGGTTTGAAATATACAGCCCACTTTTCTAACTACTTCTGGAACCTCTTTTGATTTTTCACAACTTTGACAAAATTCATCGGGTTGAATTCGTATTCCGCAAAATCTGCTCCACTAGCAAACTGTATAGAATTTGATCCTGCAGACGACCTTGGGGCACATAATCAGGAGGCACATATGTGGTAGTGGGTAAAGGCATACCTTTGGGCATTTCTAGGGCTTCGAGAACTGGTACAGACTGAGACTGATGTGCTAGAGGCTTATTCACCTGAATGTCAAATTTTGACTTATCTCTGGACTTCTCAATGTCTTATTTATGAGTGGCTGAAACTTCATCATTAACGCCTCGAATCAGCAGCACACCAGCTTATTTGCATAATGTAGTAATCAAACATGGGAAAGGTATGGAAGTAGTCCGCTTAGGTGCCCTCACAAACATCTCATATGCAATTAGTTGGCCAAAATCTATGTCCAAACCTGAAACCAGACTGGATACCTTCACGGCCCTATGATTATCTAGGTTTCCATCTCTTTTAGTTGGTATTAACCTCAATCGATCAACAGCCCACCAGAACTTAGCCTTGAAACTAAGTATGAATTTTGCAATGCATTCTTTTGGGTTAGTTGCCCAGGATGGATTTCCATCATCAGTGATCAACGATGCTGCCCAACATCTCTGGCTAGAACCATTTCTCATTCTATATTCGAAATCAGGGACAGTAGGTGGAGCTTCATATGTTGGCCCAAACAACATTCTGTTAATAGTTCGGGCGCAGATATCAACAACAACTCATCGGACTGGAAAAGACTCCCTGTTTAGTCTATTCGAAATTGGATTTCCTTTGGACATTCATCTTTTACCAGACAAATATAATTTGCAAAGAATTCCCTTACCCAGTTTTGTTGGTACACCCATGGTGGTGTGCTCATCCATGCCAATCCATAATTATTGAATCGGTGTTCCAGTTTCAGATATTCATGAAGCTCTGTGGATATAATCTGATGTTCTTTAGAGAATTATCTCCGGATCCCTAGAGCAGTGTGATGTAACCTATCATAGAACTCTTTTTGTGCTCCCTCAATTTGCCACCTAATAGCATCTCGTAGTTGGGGATCCTTCCGCTCGATCACGTTGTTACCTTCAGGTTCAAGAATTTCTCCTTGGTTCTCCATATTAGCTACTTCAGTTTCACTTTCTATAGGTGATGGTTGAGTTAAAGTAACTTTTGCTTCATCTGGGCTTGAATTGGTAAAACTAATGCTATTGTCACTCCCCTCCTCAGACTAGGGTATTATGATGGATTCTCTTTCTATTTGCCTGGTGTTATAGGACAGTGCAGATGTGTTTCTACCTTGCTGAGATTTTCCTCTCTTGGTTTGTGTATTTTTAGGAGCCGTGGGACCTAAAAATGGATTAAGAAATCAGTGCAAGGTAAAATAGAGGTACAAATAGTTCACAGTAAAGCCTGATGGGAGATTTGATGGTCCACTAGTGGTGGGATGGCCCGTCATATCCACCGTCAGCTTTATCTAGTATGTTCTATTTTTTTGACTTTTGGGATGGTTAACTTGGTGGTCCATCAAAAACGTGATGGTCCACCAGTCTGACCGTCAAATACAATAAAAAAACTCATTATCTTTGACCTTTGGGATGGTCAACTTGGTGGTCCATCACAAAGTTGACGGTCCGCTATGTTAACCATCAGACCTTCGTCCTCAGGTAAATTTATGGGTTTAGCTAATTTTCAGCGCAGCTTAAGATCAAATCAATTTTTAGCTTGAGCAACAGCATTAAAACAACATTTTAAGCAAGACTTCATCCACTAAATCAAACTTAAGCATAAATCATTCAAACTCAACACCATTAGACCAAATCATAAAATAATCCATGCCCTTACTTTTCAAATGAACAAGAGGAGAGAAATAAATGCTTATACCTTGATGTTGCGATATTCTACTTGCTAGAGACTTCAGAGACTGAACTACTTGCTACCTCTATCACTTCTATTACTCTTTAGTTTGTTATGGGGATGGGGAAAGAATGACCTAGTTTAAATAGAAAAATGATGGAGGAGTGGAGGAGTCTCATATAGGATAACTCAATTTAGGTTCTTTGAATCTTGGGGAAGTGGAAAAATCAAAGGTTATGGAACGGTTACAATGAGTGTACCCGCTCACTTTTATTCTTAAAATCTCATTTCGGGTCAAATACGGAGTACTTATAAAGAGTACTGATTTAACCCAACCCGATTTAGAATTAGGGTTAAAGTGACGGTCGAATTGACGGTCCGTCATAAGTGTGACAGACCACCACTGGGAACGTCACCCCTTAACTGAGTCGTTGAGTTTCTATTTTAGTGTGACGGCTAATAGGATGGTCAACCATAGTCGTGACGGTCCACCTAATTGGCTGTCACTACTTACTAGAGTGCAGGTCAGCAGTCTCGCTTCTGACGACTTACTTGATGGTCCACGATATACTTGATGGTCCACTACTTATGACGTCATGCCCTATCCAGTGAATGCATTTTCCTTTCTTTTGGTGACGGTTGAGTGTGGCGGTTCGTCAGCTATTTGGCGGGACGTCAAGTGTACCGTCGTAACTTTCTAGTAGCTTAAATGCGCCTAATTTTCATCTTTACATCACTTCTGGTCCTGCACATTTCATACACACATCAAAATTTCCCAAAAACATATGTCAACTAATGATTGTAAAGTGATAAATTGTAACATAATTCGTTCAACTAATGATTTTCTCTTTATTTTGTAACTTTATGAGATTAATCAAACCAGGGTTATGATTACTAAAATGCCAGCATCATTTGGGTTGTGAATTGTTTATGAATTCCACTTAACAAATTCAATTGCAAGAAAGGTTAAATCCTATTCTATATCTATTAGTTTCTCAACCTAAATGGATAAATTATCCTACAGTTCTCTCAAACTCATAGGATGCCTTATTCTTTCAACCTAGTTCTCATGTAAGCTAATCCTATTAGGGAATTAGCTATTACTCTAAAGGTTAAGGCCCTTAGAATTATGTAAACACCTTCTTTTCACCATAAACACTTTCCTCTCAGACAAGTGGTGTTCTAGGGCTTACTCTTCAAGTTTGCAACCAAGAAAAGTCATAAAATTGAAGAAAGGTTTATACAATGTTATTCAATTATGGAACTCAAATTGATTCCCAACCCATAGGTGCAATTCACATTAAGGATCTCATAACCATAGTTATGAGATTTAGCCACAACACTCCATAGAAGATAAAGAATTCATTCTTGTAATATTCATAAATAAATGGAATGTCTACTTACAAAGAATCCTAAGAATCAGTTCTTGAATCTTCAATGATCAGTTTTTTGATACTAAAATTCCCCAAAGTACTTGGATACCAAGAAGTTCAATAGATGAGAAGAAAACTTGTAAAGGGTAAAAGATGCGTTCTTAACCCTAAAAGTTTGTATTTATATGCCAGCTAAAAAAAGACTTTAAAATTTAAAAACGAAAAAATTGTATCCCATTTGATGGTCCATATGACGGACCATCCAAGATCTGACGGTCTACCATTTTTCCCGTCACTTGACTCATCCGAATGACAGTTTTTTGATGATACACCTGGCGGTCGATCGATGGACTTATGGTCCTCCATCTTCACCGTCGTGGATTCCTTTTGGAATGCACCTTCTGGATAAGAACTGATGGTACACCTGACAGTCCGTTGATGGACTGACGGTCTGCCATCTTTACTGTTGCAAAGTCCTTTTGGAAAGCAACTTCTGGATAAGAACAAATGGTACACCTGGCGGTCTATCAATGGACTGATGGTCTGCCATATTTACCATCGCAGAGTCTTTTTGGAAGGAAGCTTCTAGATAAGAGCTGACGGTCAGTATGGTGGTTCGTGCCATATCGACGGTCCATCATTTTGACCGTCAATTCCATTTTTCTACTACTTTTTCCAGTTTTCTTCTGTGGTTATCTCCTTTCACTGAAACACTAAAAACCTTTATTAAATATCACTTTGGTTGCTTGAAAACATACAATTTTCCTAAGAAAATAATGCTAAATGTTCTGTAAAACACCAGAACATCATTATATCACCACAAAAAGTTCACAAAATAGTATTGAAAGTATAGTTCTTGAGCTCTATGAACAGATTGGATCCATAGATGAACACTACGCATACCTTAGAAGGAAGATTCTTGATTATTGACGGAGTAATTTCCTTGAAATAGGATCTTCAAGCTTGATTGTGCAACCCTAGTTGTTTTTTTCTTATTGTGCTCTTAGATAATGAACTTTGAGATGTTAGTAGGGTTGTAGTGTATTTAGAGGCTATAAATTTCATAAGGTTAAGTTTAGGGACGTGTAAGGAGTGTTAAAAGACTTAATTATCCTCAAAATAACTCAAAAACTAAGGGTTTTTCGTGGCTGAAATCATAAGTGTGAGTCGCACACCTCATCGCACATGCTAATATGTGTACCGCACATCCTATCGCACAAGTTAAGGTGTCCATCACACATGCTATCGCACAACTGAGGTTGAGCGCCGCACTTGCCATCGCACACTTGGTCCAGTAGCCATGTGTGATTTGTTATGAGTCACACTTCTCTTTGCAATGCCATAACTTCATGCTCGGGTGTCGGATTTTGATAAAATTGGTATCGTTGGAAAGTTTATTCAATTCTCTACAATTTGGTGGGTCTAAATCTGAAAAAGTATCACATATCATTCAAGTTATCCTCGTTCAAAGGTTACACTTGCGGAATCATACACTAAAACTTGATGGATTAAAAGCTATTAACTTGCATTACTCTAATATAAGCATGCTTAACACATCATAAGCTATCTTATCGCTAGGATACTCATTGTAAGTCATGCACTAAAATGAGAATCACAAGATAGGAGGTTTCATACATAGAAAAATTGGTTCACTTTCTAGTTTAGAAACATACGGGGTATTACACCGGAACTGCGTAGCCCACATAGGTTGAGACATCATAGCTATTATATGAGGGAAAATAAGGTGGATTAGACTATTATATGAGGGTTCCCACCATTCTTACTAGAGTTACCTATTATATGAGGGTTACTCACAGATTGTCCTTACCAGTGGCATGGTATTGACACCTTTCCAATTAGGGTTACAAATTGGACCCCAACTCATCCATAATGGTGTATTAGGGGCATGTCAGTTAGATGACTAATTCCCATAGTTTCAGTTATAGATAAAGACTGTCAGATACAGTCGTTCAGTCTCAGTAATAGAACTTAGATAGTTATACAAAATTTAGGACTGTCAGATATAGTCAACTCAGAATAGTACGAAACTCAGCTAGTTCTATCAGAACCTAGACTGTCAGATACAATCGCATAGTATAAGTTATTTTAGTTATAAAGATATTAGTATCGTATGTTATCAGTACTCAGACTCAATAATCATGTTATCATGAACTCATTTATGGTTATTATGTATTCATACATGCATTGTCATGTTTTGTTATTTAGTCAGTTAGTATAGTTCATTCATGTGAACCCTTTGGATTCAGCCTACCTCACAATCATACCAGTATATTCCAATGTATGGATGCATTTTCTCTATGGTGTTTTATACCATAGGTTCAGAAGCGCGAGCTCTAGAGCATCAGTAGCATTCCAGTCTCCGCAGTTAGAGTTAACAGTGAGTCCTCATCCTTCGAGGATATGACCATTACTTTACTATCTTAATAATTAATTTATTAGCTGGAGTTAGTTGGGGACATGTCCCATCAACTCCTTATTCAGATAGTTTAGTCAGTTAGAGGCTTTTCAGACTACAGTATGTTCAGACAGTTTATTTTAGTTGTTTTTGGTATTTCATACCCCATCATATATTATTTTTCATCAGTTATGTTACAGTTTTGAACCTTATGGCCTTACAACCTTTATTTATGCATTTGTATAGTATATTTGCAGTATTTAGGTACAAATATCAATCATGGGTTAGCTTATGGACCTTCGGGGTGATGATCACCATGTAGCATTCCGGGTACCAGATTTGGGGCATTACAAATTTGTACCCTATAGTTTGAGAGATCAAATGTACGATGAGTTTAATCACTTGGAGTAGGGCTCACTATATTTTAGTATGAGGCTCATTTCCACACTATATCTAAGTATTCAACCGCTAGCACCTCTACCGAGTCTGAGAGGTTTCAAAAGTTTGTAAGAGGGTTAGATGGTACTTTTCAATTTTCTACAGGATCGTAGTTTCAAGGGCATCTTTCCAGAGTATTATTAAGCATTCCAAGATGACTAAGTTTGTTGTCCAGTCTAATCAAGGAGGTGCCAAAAAGGAGCATCATCAGGATGAGAATAAACATACTTCTGAGCTAGAGATCTCTTTAGTAGAGGTTCCCGTAGTTATCATGGTAGGCCGGTTAAGGTCATGATGCAGGGATCGGTTGGTAGACCTTTAGGTTCTATAGGTTCTCATAGAAAGGTATCAGGTCATATAAATTAAGGTTCTAGGATTAGTTCTTCAGGCTAGTGTGACCATTTTAGTTCATCCACACCTTTATAGATTGAGTCAGGCTATCGGTGATGTTTTGTCTGTAATGAGTTTGTCCATGTTACCAAGGATGAACATCGACGTGTATATAGATCCACTTAGTAGAGTACTCAGCCTTAGTTTGGCCCATTTTAAATTCTATAGTAAGAGGTGGCTCATGGAGTGGTAGGGTTTGTTCAGCAGTACTAAATGTGGTAGAGGTAGAGGCAGATGTGCTGTCATGATCCAATTTATGATTCATGATGGCACCTTCTCTATCCCACTAATAGGTATGCCAAACCATAGCTTGGAGACATAAGCAATTGGCTAAAGTGGTGGAAAATGGTCTAAAAGCTAGAAAACAACATTAAAGAGTTGAAATAATAATAAGGCAGTCAAAATAGTTAAATAGATAGATTAAATCAACAACTATTTAAAGACGTTGTAATATTGGTACAAGAGCTGGTACAACTGAAATACAAGTACTAAAAAGTCATATACAATATGTCTCGAAAATGAAAGACTAGACATAGAAACATAAAAGGAAAAAGTGGTAACTCTAACTCCACCCAATCTCTGAAGTCACTAAACAAAATCATCGAATTAACAATGACAACAAGTACTCGATCTACCCCAAAAAGGTATTGAAGTGTATTATGAGTACCAAAACCACGAGTACTCAGTAGGCATTATGGAATGTCTAAGATAAATCATGATATAATTATGATCAGATAAAAGGATAGAATAGGCTATGTCAAGGAAAAAGGGGCAAACTTAGAAATAAACTCCGACCCTATTATACATGAATAAATAAATGCATATGAAATAGTACCAAAAATATCACACAACTATAAGCACAAGATTGGCCCCTATAAGACAATAAGTGCGGGAAAGTAAATAACCCAAAACAGACTTTCATTAGCATGGAGGAAAAAATCAAGGAAACTAAGCAACAAAATAGCAATAAATTATAAAATTGTCATGCCATGACCAAGAATCTATCCTAATCATATCATCTCATACATAATTCTGGATGTCGGACTTGAATCGAGACTCAATAGTACTATTATCATTACCATCATTTGTTTAACTTAAACTAGAATTCAGATTTTGAATATAATCATCAACTACCATACTCAAAAAAGAATTCATACTTATAAA
This sequence comes from Capsicum annuum, assembly GCF_002878395.1. Classification (NCBI taxonomy): domain Eukaryota; kingdom Viridiplantae; phylum Streptophyta; class Magnoliopsida; order Solanales; family Solanaceae; genus Capsicum; species Capsicum annuum. Next base: position 130,790,755 of record NC_061116.1, on the reverse strand, counting down.
TCATAACAAAAAACCATATCAACAAAGCATATCGATAACTAAATCAATAGACTATACGAATAAACTATAAGCATAGACCATCCCTTATTACTCATACCTATACGCTGAACCAAGAATCACAACCATAAGTCGTAGTGGTACCCACGCCCATAAACCATACCTATACTGCATCTATTAAGTCATTCCAATAACCATGCTCATAGGCCATGTCAATAGTCATATTCATAAGATATTGCAATAATCATATCTATAAGCCATTAATCCTATCTATAAGAAATTAATCATATCAATATACCACTAATCATATCTATAAGCTATACCTTTAATTATATTGATATCTATATTATTAAGCATGTTGATAGGCGATAAAATTAATATTATCCGAAAGCTAATGAATAATTGTATACATAGTCCATATCATTAGTCATATCTAAGTGTCATATCACTAATCATGTATATTAGCAATATCAACAACAATACTCAAAATTAGCACCAATCTTTCAATATCCAGCTAATATAGTCATATATATTCAATCTCCTCAAGTCCAAATACAAATATTAATAAGGGCATGTTATGCGTAAATAATTGTACAAAGCTAACACAAGTTTTGACCTAAGGTGGGCCGGAGGGGCCAACTTCTAATCCCTAAAATCCACATTAGTCAACTTCTACCCTAGACTAGGCTAAGGTATCTAAATTCATTTCTAGATGTTGAATAAGCCATAAATATCCCTATGATAGTAATTCTTCCCAAACAGGAAACAACTAAGTCAATCTCCCTAAAATAATAGCATCTAAGGCAATTTTTATTATTTTAATCAACTAAGGCCAATTTCACCCTAAACATGAATGACTAAGAAAATTTTTCCTAGCTTAAGTAACTAAGGAAATTCCATTCTAAATATGGGCCATGAGCCAAATTTACCTAAGACATGAGTAACTAAGCTAATTACTAAAAATTTATGATTTTAAGATAGCCTAAAGGTTCAACTAATCAAAATATTCTAATTCATATTTCCAAAACCTAAATCCCACCCATATCAAGCATTATATTATAATTATAGTACGAGATACTTCAATCTATGAATAAGGTAAATTTAGTCTTCCTGGACGCTGAAGAAAAGCCTAAAGAGTTCACTAAATCACTGATTTTCCTTTTTGATAAGCTTCCACAAGGTGTCATGCTATAAAAATGATAATATGCTCACCAATACAAGAAAAATGATAGCCATATTGCACTACTATGCTTCGGGTCCAAAATTTTGTAAAAATCTCAAGTGGGGCCTATTTACGAAATTGCATTTTCAAAACTAGCACGACTCTATGCTCATGAAATATTTACCCTTAAAAATGGGTGAATTTTGAGCTTTAATTGTGCTATATTCAAGCCATTAAGATTCTAATGATTTTAGCAAAAGATAAAGGGGTAATCCTAAAATAGATTGAAGCTTACCTAGAATTTGAAAGAGCAAAGTGTGAATAAGCTACATTAAAGCTCCTAAATCACCCACAAATGTTTCTCCCAAATTTCCACACTATTTAGGGTTTTACTTTCTTGAGAATGAAAGAAGAATGGTTAAAAATAGGTTAAGTAGGGTATTTATACCTTTCCTAGGTACAAGGATGTCGCTAAAAAGGATAATGGGTTGCTTTCTTATCGGTGCTAAGGTATCCAGCTAACTGCTAAAGCTGTCCTTAACTGACATGGAAGCAAACCGAGCAATCAGTTCCAATAAGTCATAAATGACTTGGGGTAGCTAAAGGAAGGTTCTAAACAACGAAAATGAGTGAAAATATAGAAATAACATGGAGCGTCATTACAATATCCACTACTAAAATAATTTTCATCTGTAAAACTAAAGGATTAAGATGTATCTGAAGCCTCTATCATGTGAGGATACTGGGTCGGCATCTTCCTCTCAATCTCCCAAGTATTCTGTTCTACTATCCAGTGCCTCTACTGAACCATAATTTCGATAATCTCTCCAGTGCGCAACCACCTAGCATCACTAGACAAAATGAGCGTAGCTACTCCACAAAGGTCAACTGCTCATCCAACTGAACTGAGTCCCATCTAATCACATGAGGTGGGTTAGGAATATATCGCTGTAAAATAGAAACATGGAAAATAGGATGGATAGCTACAAAATCTAGAGGTAAGGACAAATTATAAAATACCTCATCAACTATATGAAGGATCTTAAGGGGTCCTATATATCTAAGGATGAGCTTACCTTTCCTCTCAAACCTTATTAATCACACCCTTCATGGGCGGTATAGTACCTACTCCAAATCTCAAGGTATGAAGTCTACGATATTCATAATCCTTGTACCTGTTTTGTGCTACCTTGAGCCTATCCTGTATCACTCCAGCTCTATCCAACGACTATTGAAGTAAGTTAGTACCATGGTGCCTAATCTTTGAAGTATTAGACCATATCAGGGAACAACATCTTCCAGCACATAAATCCTTAAAATGCTTTATCTCAATAATCAAATGAAAACTATTATTACATTTGAACTCAACTAAGGCTAAGTAATGCTCTAGGTAAACTCCAAAATCCATAACATAGGATCAAAGCATATCCTTGAGAACCTAAATAGTTTACTTCGACTGTTCGTCGGTCTGGGGATGGAAAGTTGTACTAAGATCCACCTGAGTACCCAACTCTTACTAAATGCTCTCCAAAAGCTAGAAGTAAACCTTGCACCTTAATCTGAAATGGTAGATATAGGCATCCCATGCAAATAAACTACCTCACTAACATAGACACGAGCTAACCTCTCGGTACAAAAGGACATCTTAATAGGAATGAAATGTGCTGACTTGGTAAACCAATTCAAAATGACCTAAATACGATCGGAACCACGTGAAGTATAAGGAAACCTACTAACAAAGTCCATGGTAATCTTCTCCTACTTCCACTCAAGAATGGACAACCTCTAAATCAGACCACCAGATCACTGATGCTCGAACTTCACCTACTGATAACATAGACAATTAGCGACAAAGTTTTCCAAATCTATCTTCATACCGCTCTATCAATAATGATGTCTTAAATCTTTGCACATCATAGTTGTACAATAGATTATGTGGAGTTGTGATCCTTAAGTAAAATCAACTGAATCAAGTCATCAACCCTCAAAACACAAATACAGCTATGATATCTCAAAATGCCCTCAAAATATATGGAAACCTTCTTCGACTCACCACTCAACACCTGATCACAGATGATACAAAGTCTTTTATCCATAAATGGATATCTCGAATCTACTTAATATAGAGGACCTCACCTCAACATTAATAAGAATCCTTATATGGCTTGAAATGTCAAGTCATACCATAAAGTTGGCTAAGGACTACATGTCTCATGCCAATAACCACTGTGAAACTAAAATACAAGAAAAGCTACCTATACTTGCTGTATTTTAGCTTAAGGTGTACGATACCACGTTAGCCTTGCCCGAATGATACTAGATTAAGATATAAGAATCCTAAATCAACTCCATCTATCTATGTTACCTAACATTAGTCTCTCTCTAGGTTATAAGATATTGAAGGCTATAATGATCTATGGAAGATCTCACAATGCACACCATAAAGATAATGCCTCAAAATTGTAAGTACAGTAACTATCACCGCCAACTCCAAATCATGAGTAGGGTAGTTATGCTCATGCATATTTGCTGCCTCGACGCATAAGAAATAACACGATCCTACTACATTAATACCCAAACTAAACCAACACTAGAATCATCATAATGCACGATGAATCCCTCACCCTTAATAGGAAGAACTAAAATAGGGGTTGAAATAAGAAATCCCTTGAGATTCCAAAAGATCAACTCACACTCTTCGGACTATAAAAAAGGAACCTCCTTCTAAGTCTACATAGTCATCTGCAGTTCAAAAGTAGCAAAAATTTCAATGACCCATCCACAATAACCAGTCAAACTAATAAAGCTACGAACCTCAGTTGGAGTTACAGGTCGGGCCCAATCATAAATGGCCTTAATCTTTGTTGGGTCTACCATAGTTCTATCCTTATATACTAGATGACCAAGGAATGTCACCAACTCAAACCAAACCTCACACTTAGATAATTTGGCATAAAGTATATAATCCATTAAAGTCTACAACATAATTTTTAAATATTGAATATGATCCTCTCTACTTCTTGAATATACCAGGATGTCGTTGATGAACACAATCACAAAGACATCCAAATAAGGCGTAAACACACGATTCATTAAATCCATAAAAATAGTTGGGGCATTAGTCAACCTAAACGATATCACTAGAAACCAATAATGACTGTAATGGGTCCTAAAAGTTATCTTTGAGCTATTCTCAATTAATGGTGACCAGACATCAAATCAATCCTCGAGTACACATATGCTATCTAAAATTGGTCAAACAAATCATTATTGCAAGGCATAGGATAACGATTCTTCACTATCACCTTATTAAGCTTCTTATAATAAATACATACATGCATGGAACTATCTTTCTTATTTACAAACAACAGATGAGCTCCACAAGGAGACATACTTAGTCTAATGAAATCCATACCAAGAAGATTCTGAAGCTTAAAATTTAGCTCCTTAAGCATGATGGGAGCCATACGGTAAGGTGCCATAGAAATAGGTAGGGTGTCTGGCTCAATACTAATAACAAATTCAATACCATGCTCAAGAGAAAGAATAGGTAGATCGGTAGGGAAAATATCTGGAAACTCATGAACTATAGGAACAAAGTCAAGTATTGGAATCCCCTTGTAAACATCATGACTATAAAAGAGATAAAGACTCAATACCCCTCAAAATAAGCTTCCGGGCATGAATAGAAGAAATAATCCATGTTAGTTCATAGATAATCGCTCCCTACAACACAACTGGCGGTATGTCGTGCATAGAAAAGGTAACTATCTTGGAAAAATAATCCAGGATCACATGATAGTGGGATAATCAGTCCATGCCTAGAATCATATCAAAATCCATAATAGTTAAAATAATAAGATTATCGTGATTATTAAGTTCTCGAATTGTCACAACACATGATTCAAAATCTCAATCCACTACTAAAGAATCATCCATGGGAGTAGATACACATAATTGCATAGCTAATAAATTCCAAGATGACTCTAACAGTGGAACATACTAACAAGATATATAAGAGTAAGTGGATCCTAGATCAAATAAATCTAAATTCGACTGATGACACACCAATATTATACCTATGATAATAACATTTGAAGACTTAACCTAGGGTCTAGCAAGTATTATATATACCTTACCACACCCACCACCTAGCTAGGGTCTTAACCGATCTCCTATCCTACCTACTTGAAACCTCTAGGAGCACCCTGGGAACTATTCGTATGACAATGCATACCAGCTTTAGTTGGAGGATGAACTACCCTAATAGGTAGAACACTCTAAGATAAAAGAATAATCGCTCCACTACTGGGGCACTCTCTCGAAAAATGGCTAAAAGACATATAACCATAACATGCCCCAAGCGCTAGACTAAAATTAAAATATTTTATTGACCCATAATAACCACCATGACTAGAATAGCTAGAAGGTAAACCCCTCAAATACTGACCAAGACCCTAGTTAGGACGATCACTAGAACAAGACTAGCCTCTCTCGGTAATCTAAAGTAGTGCCTGAATGGGTCTACTAGACTGACCCTGAGGATGACATGGCTGAAACGGAGGGTACCTACCCTGAGAAACACTAGATTTGAACTAGGAGCTACTACGACTCCCACTAAACCTACCCTATAACCACAACCTCTTATTGCTGCCTCACTGGGCCTCGTGATGCATCTATTCCATAAGTTAAGCATGATCAGAAACCTTAACAAAAGACCTACCCATCGCAACCAAACTTTGTTTAGATAGGTTAATACAAAGTCTCAATCCTCAGACAAACACAAACCCATCCTCTCATACTCAATAGTCATAATAGAAGTAGAATTCTTATCTAACTCTTAAAGTCAAGCTCATACTTTACAACAGTCATGCAACCCTATTATAACCTCAAGAACTAATCTTTTAAATGATCCCTAAGACTGTTAGGCATGTACTTCTCTAAAAAGATCTTGAAGAATTAAGTCTATGTTAATAGGGAAAATTTAGCTGGCCTGGAATCAAGATGACCTCACCACCAATGTTAAGCTACCAAGTCTAACTAAAAAGTAGTGTAATATATGACATAAGTCTCACTTAGGCCCAAATTATAGAGCCTGACCTCATAAGAAATCAAAAACTCATATGAATCCTTGCCTGGTGCATTTGAAAACCTAGACAGAGCAAATCTGAATAATCTATCCAATATCTTCTCCTCTTCAACAGACATATCAAGCTAGGAAACTATCATTAACGAGACTAGGGGCGCAAAAGGTAACTCAACTCTAGTAGCCGTAGATACAAGCTATGCCCTCGCCTCATTATCACTCTAATATGTAGAATATTCACTATTAGATGGTGCACCACCAACAAAAATAAAAAGCTAAACAAAAGTATCTCTGAGCACTAAATAAGAAATAACTCTGGTGGAGCCTAGACTACTCCCTGGCCCACCACTTGCTGCAGTAGAAGAATCTCTGTCTTGGGAGTGGGCATGGGTTATAGTAAATTGATATGAAATCTAACTAGGAAATGCAAGAATGAGCAACTAAACTTGAACAAGATAAGGAAAACAATGCACAGAAGAAAGAAGATGAAGAAGAAATGCACTAAATAAAATGGATAGGTAATGAGACCCTCTCTAACACCAATGATTAACATAATAATGTTTATCAAACATTCAAACATAATTTACCAACATTAGATCAAACCTCACTCTTAGGTGAACCAAAGGAATTCACACTCCCCAATCACATCTTTCTTGCCAATTGATCAACACAAGTGAAATCCATCAAATGTATTATTCCCTTAAGTTTTAGCTATACTAAGCTAAGAAAGGCTAAAATTATAATCTAAAAGAGTATTCTCTCCATGTTCATCAAAGCCCCATAAAAACACCTACTAAAGTGTCTACTTATCTACTACATACCAAATGTCAAAAATGCCCTTAATAAATAAGAGAAAGTAGGTGCCTTATGTATATCACTTTGGGATGTGTAATGTCTGTAATACACTTCACTTGGGGCACCTCTTAGGTGTAGTGGTTCCCTTTTCCTCATTCAACTTGTCAAGGCTTTAAAAGGCTCCAAATACTTGCCAATTCTAAAGCTTGAACCTTTGATAATGCCTTGTACTCTTTTATGCTCTTTATGCGTGTATCATTCTCTCCATCTTGAAAGAAATTTGTCCTCAAATTCACATATAGCAGCATCAGAAAGAGAAGAAAAAAGCACACAATCCTTACAGTCTGAGGGTTCGCATTAGCACCACAAGTTATGTAATTATTCCAAGGGGGTACACTTTTGGAATACAACCAACTATCCTTTGTTATGATCATAAAACACCTACCATAAGCATAACAAAGGAAACAGCTAAGGCAAAAATCAAGAGTAAGGCAACTACAAAGGTCTACCAATGCCATATAGCATTGTAACTCCAAGTGGACCAATAAACAAATGTCCTACCACTACATAAAACAAATCTAAGACTAGCATGGATATCATCATAAGCAAAGAGGTAGTATAGGAAGGAATCAAGTGTAAAGAAATCATCCAAGGTACTATCATCTATAAGAATGCGAATGTATTCTAAAGACTTAGAATATAAGGATGGATCAAGTCATTTAAACTCATACGACTTTCTTCTTTCAAGTGAAACATAAACATGGCACCCATAAGTTGAGATTTAAGTAACTTAAGAAGAAATGTGTCAAACAAGTATGCACACGTATAAGCAATACCCTAAAGAGTCAAAGACATATTTTCCTTAGGGTCCTCAATCATAAAAGCCTCTTTGAGAATGAGGTCTCTCATCACAACCAAGTCACAAAGAAAGGCATCACAAGAATGCAGTTCATCTAAAGTGTTTTCAAGAGGGAACTCTCTTCTTGACCTACAATTAGTGATACCTTGGTCAAGAATGGAATATCTCAAGAATTCTATTGACTTTTTTTATTACTCCCTTTCTTTAGTGAGTACTTCATATTGTTGGAAATTCCTCCAATGCATAACTTGGGTCTATTAAGTGGGTTGTAAATCCCCAAGAAATACTTTTCATCATAGGAAAGGATTCCAACATCCACAATCAACCTATGCTTGTCGTCTTAACCAAGCACCAAGTTAGTTGTGTTGAAATTTCCACAACCCAACAAATCACCAAGGTCAAATGAAAGAAGTAACCAAGTGCTTAATTCTCGACCACTCTCATTTTCCCCTAGGGTTCCATCCAAAAAGTAAAGCATACCCTCTCTATCACTATTGGAGATGTCATGAGAAAAAAGAGGGTTAAGAGAGGTGTCACATAAGTCAACTTTAACTTTGGTGTCCTTATGTGTGTATTCACTAGTTTCAAAATCATCACCATTGGTATGCTCAACCTAGGAAACAAACAAAAAAGAAATAGATGGAATACCTAAGCAAATACCACCTTCTCTTTCAAGAGAGTAGCCCTCATATATATTTAAACCATAATAGACAGAAAAGGGATCATAATCAAAATAATTTGAATAAGTACAATCATAATTTGGGTCTCCTAAACATTATAATAAATCAAGGTCAACTCCACCCGATTGATTATTTTGCACACCATCACTAGTTATCGGCAACTCACATACCAATGTAGACTCACCTTGGTTTTCACAAGGGTAAACTTATGTGTGAATACTCTTGTAACTTGGTAATGGAACCTTATTCAAGTTATAAGTGCTCTCACTAAATGGACACAAATTATTCTTACAAAAAGAATTGATTTTGTCAATCTAAAGGATCAACAAGTGCTTGCACACTTACAACAAGAGTTTGTTCCTTATGCAACCTAACAACACCGAGAGTATATCAAAATTAAGATTCATACACTTCTATACTAACCAAATCTTAAACTATACCAATTTGGCCACTACTAGCCACAACACAACAATTCAAGTTTTTAGGGGTGTAAAAGATAGCTTATCATGGGAACTGTGTTCTTTACTTGGGTTTGCATTATTTCAGCCCTCATACCCCACATCACAATGGAATATGTCAAGATTTCACTTTAGATTCATTTCTTCATTACTTTTCCCAAGATTGGAACTTTTGGCCAAGGATTCCATTAACTCATCAACCATGTGAGTGTGTGGAACTCCTTTTGGATTCTTCTTTGATAATGTATGATCTTGAACCTTCACATAAGAAGAATCAAAGCTAGGAAAAGTTCTAGAATTTGGGTTAGTGAATAATAAGGCTCCTTTATGGACAAGATCCATAATCAAGTGTCCTTTTCCCCTTCCAATTTCACTACCCGTGGCTTCCCTTTCCTTTACCCTCCTTTCTTCAATTAATTCTTGTACCTCACCATTAATTTTCTCTTCATATTGAGGCATAGTATCATTCTCCTTCGGTGCAAACTCTCCTACTTCTCCTACATTGATGGATTGAGTTCAGTTTAGGGATATTTAGAGAAATTGAACCGGATTTGGTTGAGGAAGGATTTGAATTGGCGGCCTTGGATTTGGTAAAGTGTAGGAGCTTTGGTTTTAAGGGGTTTGAAAGTTTGAAGGGTTTGGTGGAAATAGTCTATCAACCCCCACTTTCATTCTAATCACACCACCCTTCAAAGAATTCAAGTCTCCTTTCATAATATTCAACTCACCCTTCAAGTCTCGAGTTAGTGTATCAAACTGAGCCATCAAGACTCCCAAAACATTATTCCCATGTGAGGGAGCACTTGAAATCTCTGGTTTCATGATCCTTGTACAAACAAAAAATCAAAAAAGAACCTACAAAATGAGCAAACACGTTCATTCAATAAACCTCACCACGCTCACACTCAGATCTCACCTTACACTTGGTCTCCCAAGTGTTGAAAACTTGGAAATACTTGGCAAGTGAATGAGTGGTGAATATTCTTTAGCCCAGAATCAATTTTTGTTTTATATGACTTGAATAAAAACAATGTACAGACTTGATCCAACAAACTACTACGAATTAAAAATGATAAAAGCACACCAAAATTGAAGACATGAAATAAACGAACTCTAGATTAATTACCAACCTAGTAGGAACTTACTAGATTGCTTATTAGTATTATAATTAACATACAAGAAACTAGAATAAAAAATTAGAAACCAAGAAAATCTACTTAGGAACTCAATTTGGCCGATTACTAAGAGGTGATGTGGCAACATTAGATTGGATGTTGAGCTTCAAAAATTTTTAACCCTAAAATGTCAACTCCTGGCCTAACACACTGTTGGGGAAGAAGGATGATGATTTGAGGGGGAAATAACAAGATTTGGAGGCCTTTTCAAGCTCCAATTTGAATTAAAAAACAATGGTCTCCCTCTTTGTAATTGGATTGTACTTGATTTTGTACTTTGATTATTCCTTTGTCTCTTCTTTCTTTAGGATGACTACGAATATGCCAAGGAATATCCTATCACAAACACCAAGTACAATCTCTTTTCACCCTCCTTTTGGATCAAACACACTCTTTGAATATTCTTCTTTAACAAGACTTGATGAAGATAGAAGAACAACATGAATATTTAAGAGTTGACCAAAGTTTGATCCCTAATCAAATGAATCCCAAATTCGGATTTTCTTGTGGATGTAGGTTCCTTAGGTCAAGGTAATCTCAAATATCAACAAATCACAACCCACCAACGTTCAAAAATACAAAACCCACATGGATGTAGATCTTAGAAGCTTCAAAATGCCATATCAAAGGAGGTCTTAGCTCAAACTCAACTAAATCTTATTCCAAGAGTAGATCTAAACAACTTATGTTCTAGAGAGAAAGGATCTATCACTAGAAACCTTTGAAACCTAATAAAAACTTGTAGACCTGACTTGGAAATTTCTGATCTACAACAAGCAAAACAAGATCTATCTTTTTTTGTGATTTTTCTTTCGATTTGACTCTTTTTTGTTGTAATTTTCTTAATAAGGACACTAAAATCAAGGATTAGAGTTGAGGGAACAACCCTAAGCAAGGATCTGATACCAAATGATACAAAATCTAACTAGGAAAATCAAAAATCAGAAACTAAACTTTAACAAGACAAGGAAAATTACACATAAAAGAAAGGAGATGAAGAAGAAATGCATTAAATGAAAAGGATAGGTAATGAGACCCTCACTAACAACAATTATTAGCACAAGAATGTGTATCAAACATTCAAACACACCTTAACAACATTAGATCAAAACTCACTCTTAGGTGGACCAAAGGAATTCACACTCCTCAATCACACCTTTCTTGACAATTGATCAACACAAGTGAAATTCATCAAATGTATTAATACCTCAAGTTTCAGCTATAATAAGCTAAGGAAGACTAAAATTACAATCTAAAAGAGTATTCTCTCATTGTTCATCAAAGCCCCATGAAAATACCTACTAAAGTGTCTATTTATACTATTACATAACAAATGGCAAAAATGCCCTTAATGAATAAAGGGAATGTAGGAGCCTCATGGATGTCACTTTGGAATGTAAAATGTCTTAAATACCCTTCACTTGAGGCACCTATTGAGTGTAGTTCTTCCCTTCTCCTCCTTTAACTTGACAAGGCTTTAAAAGGATCCAAACACTTGCCAATTCTAAAGCTTGAACCTTTGATAATGCCTTGTACTCTTTTGTGCTCTTTATGCTTGTATCATAAAGGCCTCCTATCTCCTAGACAGGACACATCCCTAGGATATCCACATCCTGTAGGTCATCTACGAACAACAAAAAGATCCCTAGGATTGGTCTCTAGACCCTCATCAAGTGTAGAGGTAGCATGTATCCTAGCCTATTACGAAAGAGTGAGACCAAAGAAATGCTTTGAAACAAACTTAGACTCTTAGCATGAAATGATTTAAAAAAGTCAAAAGATCCTAGGAATGTCTTATATCCTCTTAAAGATAAGAAACAGTTATAATTGTTTTGATCCACAGGACTCTACTAGTAACTTGCTCGTTTACCAACAATACCGGTCCTATGCTCTCATAACCATTTTTCATAATTTATAAGTCATAAAGGCACCTACTCTATCCCACAAGTAGGTAAGCTGAACCATATCCCAAATCCATAAGCAATGGGTTAACTTGTTAGAAAATGGATTAAAAGCTAGAATCAACATTAAAGAGACAAAACAATAATAAGGCAATCAAAACAAACTAATAGATAGATAAAAATCAACAGCCATCCTAAGACTCAGTAATATTGATACAAGATCTACTACAACTAAACTACAAGTTTTGGATAGTCAAATGCAATCTACCTAAAAATTGAAAATGTAGACATAGAAACAGAAGGAAAATGAGGTAACTCCAATTCCAAGAGATCACGCAATCTCCAAAATCACTCAGCACGATCATCGAATCAGTAATGATAACTAGTACTCAGATCTGAACTAAAAAGGTACAAAGTGTAGTATAAGTACAAAAACCATGACCATATGGTAGGAATCATCGGTAGGTTGAGCTAAATAATAATATAAATATAATAAGATACAAGATAGAAAAGATAAGTCAAGGCAAAGGGTACTCCTTGAAAATAAGCTTTAACCCTGTTGTACATGAATGTATAAAAACATACAAAATGGTAGCATAAAAGTCACACAACTATAACTATAATATTTGCTCCCATAAGCCAATAAGTGCGGAAAAGTAAATAACCTAACGTAGGCCCCTTTACGCTTGGAAGGTATATCAAGGAAACTAAGAAATGAAATAGTCATAATGTAACACCCCGAGTCTGTATCCTGAACACTACACGATGCATATAATCCCAAGAGACCACAAGCTAACCCATGATTAGTACCTACTATAATAACTACATAATAATAATGTATTATGTGGAAATTAGGAGAAAACTTGTCATAAAATTCAAAACTGTAGATAAAGACTGAGTACTGAAAACTAAATATTGATATATCTGTCTGAAATACACTAGTATGATAGTTCTCTACTATCTGAATAAGGGATTGATGGGATAAAACCCCAACTACTAAAAACTGATAAACTGAGATACTGAAGTAATAATCACGTCCTCAAACTATGAGGACTCACCAGTAGTTAGTTACTGATAGATCGGGCTACTAAGTATGCTCGGGAGCCCGTGCGTCTGAACCTATGATATAAGACATCATAGCGCAAATGAAAGGTATACGTCAGTACTTTGAATGTACTAATATTCTAAGTGAGGTAGGTTGAGATGCATGGTTTCATATGCATAAACAATTTTGATTGAATAACATTAGTATAACAGAATGAAACTATATATATGAATACACAAACTGTAATTGAGGTCATGATAAAACTGGATACTGAGTTCTGAATTACTAATTTACTGATATCTGAGTTTACTGTGTATTACTGTTAATTGGGTGACTATATCTGACAGTCTTGATTTTATGGAACTATTCTAAGTTTTATACTGAACTAAATGACTGTGTCTGACAATCCTAATTTCTGTGTAACTGATCTTTGTTTTATTTTAAAGATTGAAATTGTAACTGTGGGAAGTAATCATCTAATCGACATACCCCTTTCTAAATAGATTGGGGTCCTACCTATAACCCCAGTTGGAAGGGTATCAGTACCGTTCTATAGGTAAAGACAACTGTGAGTTAACCCTCTCTGACAGGAAGCTCCTTCATCAACCCTTACTAGAAGGAAAACTCGTATAACATTTATCAACCGTAGTCTAGCAGAAAGATATCTCAACCTACTCTGGCTACGTAGTTCTATAATGCAGTGATTGCTACGAAGGTTCAAACCCTCTTCTAATAGGAATGCCCCCATTCTTGAGTTTGCTCGGTGCTGAATCCTATTCCCAACTGAATAGACACTGAACTCATTCCTAGTCCATACTAGGCTTGACTAAATTCTTACTAATTATATTGTCTAACTAAACTAAACTAAGTTCACTGAGTTTCGTTGAGTGACAAAATACTACTGAATTCTATTAACTGACTGAATTTACTGAGGTCTGAACTGGACTGGACTGATATTGAGTCTACTGAATTTTTCCTGAGTTCCTATAACTGACTGAGAGTGCTACTGATCGTGACATGACTGAGATTATTCTATAACTTACACTGGCTCTAGGTAAAAAACTAAATTATTGGGTATTAACTACACCTAAGACTCGGTAGCATGAAAAGTAAATCACTGCATAACTTTAGTAGCATACTGGTACTAGCTTGCTAATAATATATTCACTTAGACATCTTTGGTCAAACATTTGATATACATGAACTTGTGCATGATTGAAATCACACAAGAACAAGTTACGCTTAGAGTATTCTAATCACATAAACATTTTGACAAACACTTGGGGAGCATGGGTATTTCTTATATCAATAAACATGTAGTAATATCATGGATTCTACATTTAACTTTCAATTCAAGAGTTTGACATGTAGTTCACAAAATTCAATTCACAATTAAACTAGTTTGCATGAAACGTTGGAAAAATCATGGAATTAGATCACAGTTAACATCATAATCATTAATACATTCAAGATCCAACATGACATCCATGAAATCAATTAATTTGTATTTAGAAAGAGTTTCTTAAACTCTAATGGATGAAGTAAACCCTTGGATGAATACTTCACATACCTTGGTATTCAAATTTTCCAAGAATGATGGAGTGTTATTGACGGATGAATCTTGAATTAGAGATCCTATGGTTTACTTCTTGAGAAATTTTGATAAAGAAGAATGCATTTTTCGTTTAAAGGGTCTGAATTTCATGTTTTGGGGGCTTACATAAGGCGGGAAAAGACCTAATTACCCCTGAGGATGTAGTTTTAATGACTGAAAATTGATTTAGCAATGCGTAGATCAATGTGCCGTGCCATTGGAATCGATGCGATAGCCAACGCACCATATTTAGTCCACATTGATTCACTAGAATTTGCACTGGTAGCTAGGGAAAATACTCATCAATGTGATGGACAACGCGTTGCATCGAGATCACATCGATCCACTGGTTTGAGATTTCGAATATGTTTCAAATGAAGTTCGAAAAATCCAAAGCTTGTCTGGAAACACCTACAGACATTCCTGATCATGAATTAACCTAAAAATCGATATTTGCAGGTCACAAGGGTCATGAAAAAGGATTTCCAACTTATGAGGGATAAAATAACTCTAAATATAAACACTTAGCTGAGTTTTTTTTTTAAGTTTGGGACCCCTTACTAGCTTTTACAGAACTGAATTAAGCTTAGGATTTTGTGGGGTCTTACACATAAATTACTAAATTATCATACCATGACCATGAATCCATCCAAATTGTATCAACTCATACATAATTCTTAATGTCGGACTTTAATCGTGGATTAATATTACCATCATCATTATCATTATTTTTCAAACTTGAATAACTACTCATATTATCAATTTCATCGTCAGCAACAGAACTCGAACTTAAACTCATATCACTAAACTATAACAACAAACAAAATAAATTAGATGTATCGATAACTAACTCAATAGACTATACCAATAAACTATAACCATAGACCATCCTTTATAACTCATACCCATGCGTCGAACTAATAATCATAACCACAAGTAATATTTATAACAATACCGCATCTATAAAGTCTTGTCAATAATCATGCTCATAGGCCATATCAATAGTCATATTCATAAGATATTGCAATAAACATATCCATAAGCCATCAATCCTAGCTATAAGTAATTAATCATATTTATTAATCATATGTAAGCTATATCATTAATCATATCGATATCTATATCATTAAGTATGTTGATAGGCCATATCGTTAATTATGTTCGAAAGAAAATAATAATTGCATATATAGGTCATATCATTAGTCATATCTATGAGCCATATCATTAATAATCTATATAAGCAATATGAATAGCAATACTCAAAATTAGCATTAATCTTTCAGTATCCAACAACATACCTATTAAATATATTCTATCTCGTCAAGTCCAAAACCAAACATTATTAAGGGCATATCATTTGTAAATAAGTCTACAAAGCTAACACAAGTCTTTACCTAATATAAGCTGGAGAGGCCCACTTCTAATCCTCGAAATCTGTTTCAGGCGACTTCTACACCTAACTAGGATAAGGTATATAAATTCATATCTTGATGTTAAATAAACAACAAATAGCCCTAGGATAGTAATTATTTCTAAACAAGAACAACTAAGTCAATCACGCCCCCCCCCCCCCCCAAAAAAAAATAGTAACAAGTAAGGAGATTTCCCTTTACTTAAGCAACTATAGTCAATTTTACCCAAAGCATGAATGACCAAGTCAATTCCATTCTAAACATAACCTATGAGATAAATTCACCTTAAAGATAGGTAACTGAGCTAATCACTCCAAATTTATAATTTTAAGATAACCTAAATGGTTCAACTAATCCAAATATTCTCATTCATACTTTAACACATAAATCTCAACCTATATATAGCATAATATAATAATCATACTACAAGATATCCCAATTTATGAAGAAGGTATTCCTAATTTTCCTGGACTTCGATGAAAAGTGTAAAGAATCTACTAGATCATTGATTTTCCATTTTGAGAAGGTTCCACAAGGTGACATGCTATCAAAATTACAATATACCCATTAATATAAGAATAATGATAGCCATATTACTCTATTGTGCTTTAGGTATGAAATTATGTAAGGATTCCATGTGGAGCCCAATTATGAAATCCCACTTTTGAAACCAATACAACATCCCTCTATGCTCATGGAACATATACTTTAAAAATGGATGAATTTTGAGCTTTAATGGTGGTATATTAAAGCTGGAAAGATTCTAAAGATTTTAGAAAAAGAAAAAGGTTTTAACACTAAAATAGATGGAAGATTATCATGAATTTTGAAGGAGTAACATGTGAATAAACTATACCAAATCTAATAAATCACTCACAATGCGTCTCCGATATTTCCACACTATTTAGGGTTTTACTCTGTTGAGAATAAATAAAAATTAGGCTAAGTGGGGTATTTATACCTCTTCTAGGTAAACGAATATCACTAAAACAAATACTAGCTACTTTAGTGATCAGCTCTAAAGAGCGCAACTGACTGTTAAAATAGTCCCCCACTAACAAGGCAGGCCATTAAAGCAGACCTTTGGCCACTAAATTGCTAGCCACTAAAGCTGTACTCGTTCGATGAGATAGGGCTGCTAAAGTTACTAATAGTCCACTAAAGTTACATTCACTAAACACCCAAAGGGCCACTTTAGAGGTCACACCATATATCAGGCACAAACTAGAGACTTAGAAATTTTCCAAGTCTCTGCCAACCTATCAAGATTCATCTATAATCCTGTATATGCAAAAAAACAATTCTAATCTATCAAACTCAATGATCTAGACTAAATGGTTCTGTAAAAATTTCCACCCAAGGTAGTTTTGATGAAAAGTGGGTCGCGCACCCACTTTTCATTTTTCTGAACTCCTGGCCAATAGCCAAAAATGAGTCTGGGAGCCTTGAAACCCAAAAGAAGGATCTACCTAACCTAAAATAAATATTCTAGAGCTATTGGAACTATCATAATAGGTATATAAGGTCGTTTAACTAAAGTTTTTACCTGGTAAACAATTTGAACCAACAAAGGCTTCAAAGTGGGGAATTAGCTTTAAAAGGTAAACGAATTGCCCGACAATCAAAATGTTATTTCCAACAAGTCATAAATGACTTGGGTCAGCTATAGGAAATCTCTAAATATCAAAAGTAAGAATAAATATAGAAAATATCCTGAAGGCTCATTACAATTCGTATAGGTGATCGTGGGGTTACTCAGTCTTAAAGTAGATATGGTTAGTGTTATGCTATCCTTGAGAGACTAAATGTGGGGGCTTATAGTTTTGCTATTACAAGTTTCATCCTAGTTTGAAATAGGTCTACTTTCATATTAATTTTTCTAGTTCTATATTCTTTTATGTATCTACATATTTTGCTTTTGGTTTTGATATGACGTGCGAGCCTCTTACTATGCCTTTTTATATTTCTACCCCGGTAAGAAATATTTTATTCATAGCTTGGGTGTACCAAACTTGTGTGGTTACATTTGTGCGCTATGAGACTGTTACAAACCCACTTCTTAGGTCATGATGGCGCCTACTATAACCCATCAGTAGGCAAGACTAACCCATTATCTGAAATGGCTACTAACAGACTACAAAATATAGAAAGGAAAGATTTGTGAATAGATAAAATAAAGAATCAATTACATAATATAATCCTAAAAACTGGTGGTATCAATACAAGAGATACTAATAATAGAATCATAAGACCCTACAAAGTTCTCTTGTAGTTTGAGTCTTGAGCGTGTCAAGTGAAGTATAATTCCCGCCCTAAAAGATTGAGAAGAGACTTCCCAAGTGATTACTTTTTTAATATTGTTGAATTTTCCTGAAAATTACTTCCTATAGTGTAGAGAATTGAATTATCTTTCTAACGATACCAATTTTGTCCAAATCCAGCATCGAGGTGGAAAGTTATGACCGTTTTACCGAGAGTTGTTGGAATCGCCCAGGAGCGATGAACAGGTTGATGGACCGTCGAGTGAAAGATTGACCATTGTCTGGACCATTGAAACCAAGGAAGTAACTCCCTTTTCTATCCCAATTGCGACGTCTAGGATGACGAACTATCAAGACTGTGATGGATCATCGCTGAGACCATCGCCGCAGAGGTAGTGTGGCCTCATCCTAGCCAACGTGCGGTGGATGATCTAATGGACTGTCGAGTTTATGATGGACCATCGTTGAGATTGTCACATCAAGGTAGTGTGTTCTTATACTGACCGACGTGTGACGGATAATCCGATGGACTATCAGGCTAGCCACAGACCATTTCTTTGACCGTCGCAGCCCTTATTTAGTATTTTAAGTCATTTTTAAAAGGAACTTTTTGGTCTTTCCACTCTTTTATCAACTATATGTATTACAAATGAAGAAAATGACATTATTCATCATTCAAAACATAAGAGAGCTAGGGTTTCTCCCTCAAGATCAAATCAAAAATCCTTCTCCAAGAAATACAAGAACTCACAATAAATTTACAAATTAAGTTGACATTTAAGTTCCTCAAGTTCAAGGGTTGTAAGAACCCTCTCTCAAGAGTATGAAAAAGAGTTTGAAGCAAGCTTATTCATCCAATGTAATAATCTAAGGTATGTGGGGTTTTGAACAAGGGTAATCCTTTCACCCTTGTACCCAAAGGCTTATTTAAACTATAATTTTATAAAATCCATGAGATTTTACATGATATTGAATTAGGGGTTTTCACCCATTGTTATGGACTACAGTATCTTGATGTTTCCCATGAATTGAAAGTCAAATAGCATGATTTTTGCATGTTTTCTTAAGAAATTAAAGCTGGGTTTATACCCTATGTTGTTACTCCTTGAGAATTTAAGAGTTTAAATGTTCTAAAAATTGAAGTATATGAGTATGTTGATATTTTGAGATAAATTGTTGTAACATCTAGATTTCTACATGAATTATGAATCTATATGCTATCTATTATACATTATGATGAGTTTTAACCTGATATTGAATTATGGGTAATTAATCCCTACTTGATACGTGTAATTTTATGAACTAATGTGCTATAAGCACCCATGATTTGAGTATTTTGAGATTATTGAGAAATGTTTTGACCTAATGGTCATAGTGTTTTGAAGTCCGCTATACCAAATGAGATTACAAATTTGATTGTTGAGTTCTTATGAACCACGAGATTATTTTGAAAATGGATTTTCCAAGTGATGAGCGAGATAAACTAAAGGGAGTAGTATTTAACACTGGATAAGGTAAGTTACCACGATTTCTTACCCCAGAACTACGTGCCACCATAGGTTTAAATTTTGCGCCTAAGGCTGAGATGATTGGGCCTGAGGTCGAGATAAGTGATCACTGAGTTGAGGTTATACTCCTTGGCATGAGTATGATGCCTTTCCCCAATGTGAGGTTTCTTCCTTTGGAAAGCAAGACATTAGCCTCTATGTATCTCGCATGGTTTATGTCAGTTAAGAGAAACTCCCTAAACTAAAATATTTTCTATTGAGATAGAATATTTTCCCTAAAGCTTTGAGATGAGATATTTTCTAAAGTGAACGAATTTCTTTGAATATTTTCCAAATAAGGAAGTAGTTTTCACTACTAATAAGAGTTGATCATTAGTTTTTAAACTTCACATGATTATGAGTTCCAAGTGTTTGAGTTCAAAAGAGTTATAAGTTCTTGAGTAATAAAGAAGTTTTACTCTCCATAAGATATATGCATGAGTTGAAAGTATTGTTTAAAGCTTCCTATATCCTGTGAGAAATGAGAATAAGAGGAGAGCACATATTTTAATGTCAAAGTATTATGACTCACGAGATTTGTGTTACATGCTTTATTCTACATGATATATGAATGCTATATTTTAGAATTATTCAAGCTATGTAAGTCATTACTATTTTCATGCATGATTTGATTAAAATGTATTGATATTGTTTTAAGTAAATGCATACACTCCCATATACTAAGTACATTCCTAAGTGCTAATCTATATATACATCTATATGCTACATTGTCTTATAATGTAGGTTCAGGTGCTCAGTCCTAGCCTCATTAGTAATTCCTGAGTACCTTTGTCTACATCACTACAGTGATGTGCCCTCATGGTTTGAGGACCTATCTTTAGACATCTTAGTATTCGAGTGTTTATGTTATTACTCATAGTTCAGTTTGAGTTAGCTGGGGACCTGTCCTAACGAATCTCATGTTTATAGAGTAGTAGAGGCTTTGTCAGACTAGTTATGAGACTGTGGTTGTATTGAGATTTCTAGTATTGTGGTCTTTTGGACTGAGTATTACCTTCATATTTTCTTTTATTTGATATGACAGTGCCAGTATTTGTTTATTTCTTCTTGAATGAGTTATTATGAGAAGTGATATGCTTAAAGGGTTATCTTGGGGATACTTGTATTAGAGCCAGGTTTTAAAGAAGTCCTAGGAAGTCTGACAAGCCGTCTATTCCAACGCCTTTATCACCTAGTGCTCCCGCACCTAAAGGCAGGCAGAAACAAGGGAGTAGGTCTTTTATGTCTATGTCGCAGAATAGTGTTGGTAACAGGCCTCGTTATCCTCCTTATACTAAGTGTTGTAGGAATCATCCTGATGAGTGTTTTGCAGACTTGAGAGGCTGTTTTGGTTGTGGAAAGAAGGGCCACAGACTTACATATTATCCACATACTAGGTAGGGGACCAGAGATGTCTAACCTCAGGAATAGACTGCTAGTACACTAGCTCTTGTCCTTTATCCCGCCCCTCTTTGGGAGCTTCATCTAGAACTGCTGGTGGTCAGCGCCAGAACAAATTCTATGCCTTACTATTCTGTCAGGAGCAAGAGGACTCTCCCAATGTTTTTACTGGTATGCTCCGCATCTTTTGTTTTAATGTTTATGTGTTATTGGACCTCGGGTTAAGTATCTTCTATGTGACCCCACTTGTGGCAGTGAATTTGAAAATGAATCCCAAAAAGATTCCTGAGCCTTTCTTAGTTCCACACCAGTAGGGGAGTCAGTTTTTGCTACACAAGTATATAGAGATTGTCCTGTTACTATTCTTCATAGAGTCATACTTGCTGATTTAATAGAGTTAGACATGGTGGATTTTGACCTTATTCTGGGTGTGGATTTGCTTTATTCTTGTTATGCATTTATAGACTGTCGTACCCATGTGGTCAAGTTTTAGTTCCCTGATGAGCCAGATTTTGAGTGTTCAGGGAGTTCGGTATCTTCCAGGAGTCATTTTATCTCCTATCTCAAAGCCAAAAACCTAATATCCAAGGGTTTCGCATCTATCACCTAGTTAGAGTCAAAGACACTAAGTTCGAGGCTCTAACTATTCAGTCAGTCGATATTGTTAATGAGTTTTAAGATGTTTTTCTAGAAGATATCCTAGGGGTACCGCTCAATAGAGAGATTAAATTCAGGATTAACCTTCTTTCCGACACTCGTCCTATTTCTATACTGCCATACCGTATGGCACCTGATGAGCATAAAGAGTTGAAAGAGAAAATCAAAGATCTTTTAGACAAAGGTTTTATAAGGCCCCATATTTCTTCTTTAGGCACACCTATTTTATTCGTATTGAATAAAGATGGTTCTTTGCGTATGTATATTGACTATCGTCAGCTTAACAAAGTCATAGTAAAAAATAAGTATCCTTTTTCGAAAATTAATGACCTATTTGATCAGTTTCAAGGTTTAAGTTATTTCTCCAAAATAGATCTTAGATCCGGCTATCATCAACTTAAAGTGAGGGAATGTGATATTCTGAAGACAGCCTTCCGAACTCGTTATGGTCACTTTGAGTTTCTAGTTATGTCTTTCGGGCTAACCAACGCCCCAAAAACTCCTATGGACCTAATGAATCGATTTTTCAAGCAATATCTTAATATGTTTGCCATAGTGTTCATAGATAACATCTTTGTATACTCCCGCAGTGAGCATAATCATGCAGATCACCTTAGAATTTTCTTGTAAACACTTAAAGGCCACAAGTTGTTCGTCAAATTTAGTAACTGTGAATTTTGGCTAAGGTCTGTAGCCTTTTTGGGTTATATTGTTTTAGCCAAAGGTATTAGAGTTTATCCCCAAAAGACAGAAGCTGTAAGAAATTAGCCTAGACCTATCTCTCCATCTGACATTAGAAGTTTCTTGGGCCTAGCGGGCTACTACCGTTGTTTCATTGTAGTTTTCTCTTTTATTACGTATCCCATGACCCGGTTGACCCAAAATAAAGTTACGTTCTAGTGGTTAGATTCCTGTGAGAAGAGTTTCTAGGAGTTGAAGAATCGACTTACTTTAGCCCTTGTGTTGACTTTTCCTGATGGTAAAGATGGTTTTGTGGTGTATTGTGATTTCTCTAGAATTGGTTTGGGTTGTGTGTTGATGCAAAGAGGTAAGGTTATAGCCTATGCCTCTAGATAGTTAAAGCCACATGAGAAGAATTACCCAACCCATGATCTTAAGTTAGCTACTATGGTCTTTGCTTTGAAAATCTGGAGACACTATATTTATGGTGTTCATATTCATGTGTTTACTAATCATAAGAGCCTGCAGTATGTGTTGACTTAGAGGGAGTTAAATCTTAGGAAGATGAGGTGGTTAGAGTTGTTAAAAGACTATAATATGAGTGTGTTGTATCACCAGGGCAAGGCTAGTATAGTGGCGGATGCCCTTAGCAGATTGTCCATGGGTAGTGTTGCTCATGTAGAGGAAGGTAAGAAAGAGTTAGCTCGTGATATGCATTGTCTGGCTAGATTGGGTATTAGGTTACTTGATTCAGTTGAGGGAAGTACTTTGGTGCAAATTAGTTCTGAATCCTCTTTAGTTTCAAAAGTGAAGAAGAAGCAAGATAGAGATACTAGTTTGGTCCGACTGAAGGAGGCAGTTAAGGACCAAAAGGTAGAGGTTTTCTCCCAAAGGGGGGATGGCTTATTGAGATTGTCGGGTAGAATGTGCATTCCGTGTGTTGATGATCTAAGGCAGAGGATTATGGATGAAGCGCATGGTGCGCAGTATTCTATTTATCCCGGCATTACCAAGATGTACCGCTACTTGCGGGAAACCTATTGGTGGAACGGTATGAAGAAGGATATAGCTAAGTTTGTACCAACGTATGCAATCTGCCAATAGGTTAACGTAGAGAAGCAAAGGCAGAGCAGTAAAGGCCTGGTGGTGTGATGCAAGAGTTTGGTATACCCACTTGGAAGTAGTAGGTGGTGAATATGGATTTTGTGACCGGGTTACCTCTTTCGCATCACCATTATGATTCTATCTGAGTTCTTATAGACAGGCTGACTAAGTTCGTGCAATTCTTGCTCATGCATACATCTTATACAGTTTAGGATTATGCTAGATTATATATTCGAGAAGGCTGCACGAAGTTCCCTTATCCATCATTTCGGATAGGGGTACTCAATTTACTTCTCAGTTTTGGAGGGCGTTTCAGCAGGGTCTTGGTACCCAAGTTCTTTTGAGTTCTGCTTTTCATCCGTAGATAGATGGTCAGGCTGAGAGGACCATTCAGACCCTAGAAGATATGTTTTAAGGCGTGTGCTATTAATTTATAATGTAGTTAGGATGAGCATTTGCCATTAATAGAGTTCGCCTATAACAATAGTTACCGTGTTAGCATCGAGATGGAACTATTTGAGGCCTTGTATGGTGGAATATGTAGATCACCCATAGGTTGGTTAGAAGTGCGTGAACCTATCGTGATTGGGCTTGATGCATTGTTTAAATCTATGGAGAAAGTTAAGTTGATCAGAAAGAGGTTAAAGATAGCTCAGAGTCATCAAAAGTCATATGACGATGTGAGGAGAAGAGATCTTGAGTTTGAAGTGGGTGATTTGGTGTACTTAAAGATTTCACCCATGAAAGGGGTGAAGAGGTTTGGTAAAAAAGAAAAGCTTAGTCCCCGTTATGTTGGCCATTATAGAGTTTTGAGACATGTTGGGAAAGTAGCCTATAAGGTTGAGTTGCCTATGGAGTTGTCAGCCATTCATCCTATTTTTCATGTCTCCATTCTTAAGAAGCATATTGGTGATTCTATTGTGGTAGATCCTTCAGAGAGTACTGATATTCAGAACAGTCTTTCATTCGATGAGATTCCTATTGATATCCTAGATTTTTAGATCCGTAGATGGAGAAACAAAGACGTTTCCTTCGTCAAAGTGTTGTGGTGGAACCAGTCAGTTGCGGGTGCTACTTGGGAGGCAGAAGCAGACATGCAATCCCTGTACCCATACCTCTTTTCCCCGAGTTCAGATCGATCTGAAAGTATTATTCTTTCTTAATACATCCCTGCTAATCTAAAGTTTAGCTATATATCTATTCTTGAATGTTTTCTTGCAATTTCTGAGGTATTCAAGAGTTTAGAACGATTTTGAGCCCGTTTAGCAAATTGCTTTAGCTTTGTGTACTCTATTTTCCTGTGTTCCTAGTCTAACTAGCAACATTTTAGGATGAATGATTCCAAGGGGAAGATATTGTAAGACCCCGCAAAGTTACCTTGTACTTTGATCCTTGAGCGTGTCAAGTGAAGTATAAATCCCACCCTAAAATATTGAGAAGATACTTTCCAAGTTATTAGTGTTTTAATCTTGTTGAATTTTCCTGAAAATTACTTCCTATAATGTAGAGAATTGAATTATCTTTCCAACGATACAAATTTTGTCCAAATTTAGCACCGGGGTGGGAAGTTATGGCCATTTTTCTGAGAGTTTTCAGAACCGCCCAGGTTCGATGGATAGGTTAATGGACCGTTGAGTGTACGACGGACCGTCGCCCAGACCATCATAAACAAGGTAGTAACTTCTTTATCTGGCCTAAGTACGACGGCTAGGACGATGGTCCGTCAAGACTGCGATGGACCATCGCTGAGACCATCGCTGCTGAGGCAGTGTGGCCTCATCTGGGCTAACGTGCGACAGACGATCCAATGATTCATCGAGTTTGTGATGGACCATCGTTAAGACCGTCACATTAAGACAGTGTGTTCTTTTTCTAACTGACGTGTGATGGACGATCCGATGGACCATCAGTCTAGCGATGGACCGTCGCTTCAACCGTTGTAGCCCCCGTTCAGTATTTTAAGTTGTTTTTAAAAGGGAATTTTTTGTATTTCCACTCTTTTATCAACTAGATATATTGCAAGCGAAGCAAATGACTTTATTCATATTCCAAAACACAAGAGAGCTAGGTTTCTCCCTCAAGATCAAATCAAAAACCTTTCTCCAAGAACTTACAATAGATTCTACAAATTGAGTAGAGATTTAAGTTCCCCGAGTTCAAGGGTTGCAAGAACCCTCTCTCTAGAGTAAGAAGAAGAGTTTGAAGAAAGCTTGTTCATCCAATTTCATAATCTAAGGTATGTGGGGTTTTGAACAAGGGTAATCCTTTCACCTTTGTGCCCAAAGGCTTATTTAAACTATAATTTTCTGTAATCTCTGAGATTTTACATGATATTGAATTAGGGGTTTTCACCCATTGTTATTGATTGCAATATCTTGATGTTTCCCATGAATTGAAAGTAAAATAACATGATTTTGCATGTTTTCTTAAGAAATTAAAGCTGCGTTTATACCCTATGTTGTTACTCCTTGAGAATTTAAGAGTTTCAATTTTCTAGAAATTGAAGTATTTGAGTATGTTGATATTTTGAGAAAAATTGCTGTAACTTCCAGATTTCTTCATGAATTATGAATCTATATGCTATCTATTATGCATTATGATGAGTTTTAACTTGAGATTGAATTATGGGTCATTAATTCCTACTTGAGACTTGCAATTTATGAACTATTGTGCTATAAGCACCTATGATTTTAGTATTTTGAGATTATTGAGAAATGTTTTGACCTAATGGTCATAGAGTTTTGAAATTCGCTATACCAAATGAGATTACATATTTGATTGTTGGGTTCTTATGAACAAAGAGATTTTTTTGAAAGTAGATTTCCATGAGATAAGCTAGATAAACTTAAGGGGGTAGTATTTAGCACCAAGTTGGTTAAGTTACCATGGTTTCTTTTCCCAGAACTACATGCCACCATAGGTTTGAGATTTTGTGCCTGAGGCCGAGATGATTGGGCCCGAGGCTGAGATAAGTGATCACTGAGTTGAGGTTATACTTATTGGCAAGATTTTGATACCTCTCCCTAACGTGAGGTTTCTTCCTTAGGAGGACAAGACGTTTGATTCCATGTAGCTCACATGGTTTATGTCGGTTAAGAGAACCTCCCTAAAGTAAAGTATTGTCCATTGAGATAGAATACTTTCCCTAAAGCTTTGGGATGAGATATTTTCTAAAATGAATGAACTTCTTTGAGTATTTTCCAAAGAAGGAAGTAGTTTTCTCTACTAATACGAGTTGATCATCAATTTTTAAACCAAAGTCATATGATTTCGAGTTACAAGTGTTTGAGTTCAAAGTAGTTATAAGTTCTTGAGCAATAAATAAATTTTACTCTCCATGAGATATATGCATGAGTTAAAAGTATTATTTAAAGTTTCCTTCATCCTATGAGTAATGAGAATAAGAGGAGAGCACAAATTTTAAAGGCAAAGTATAATGACTCACAAGATTTGTGTTACATGCTTCATTCTACATGATTTATGAGCTTTACATTTTGGAATTATTCAAGCCTTGTGAGTCATTCCTATTTGTATGCATAATTTGATTAAAGAGTATTGATTTTGTTTTATGTAAATACATACACTCCCATATACTCAGTGCATTCCCAAGTTCTGATCCACATATACATTTATGTGCTACATTGTCTTATAATGTAGGTTGAGGTGCTCAGTGCCAGCCTCGTCAGTGATTCCCGAGTACCTTTGTCTACTTCTCTATAGTGGTGAGTCCTCATGGTTGGAGGACCTATCTTCAGACATTCATTATTTGAGTGTTTATGTTATTACTTTTAGTTTAGTTTTAGTCAGTTGGGGACCTATCCCAACGACTCTTGAGTTCCTGGAGTAGTAGAGGCTTTGTCAGACTAGCTATCAGACTGTGGTTGAGTTGAGATTTCCAGCATTGTGGTCGTTTGGACTGAGTATTACCTTCGTATTTCCTTTCATTTGATATGACAGTGCAAGTGTTTTGTATATTTCTTCTTGAATGAGTTATTATGAGAAGTGATAGACTCAAAGGGTTAGCTTGGGGATACTTGTAACCCTAAGCATCGTGTGGCGTCTCAGGAGGTGATTTTGGGTCGTAACAAAAAGAGTACAAACTGAAGTTCAACTGAATACACTAATATATCTTATCTCTAAATACAACATATAGGCTACTTTAAAAAATAAGAGAGAGATAGGTAATAATCCTAACATCAGGAGCTCACTCTAAGTCTTCAAACCATAGCTGCTCTGCACGATGTACACATTAACAATGATAACTTGTACTATGACCTACAGGCTACAAAAGTATAGTATGAGTACCAAACTATTAGTACTTAGTATAAAATGGACAACTGAGCTTCAAAGATAATGTAAATATATATAACATATTATAATAATGAAACTACACCAAGAGTTTAATAATCATATAACAAGCCAATGAGATAGTAAGAATAGCATATCCTATTCATGTCCAGGAGACAAACATAATAAGGCTAAGAAAGTGTCAAGGATGAACTATCCTACTGTAGGCATACTCAGAAATCTTCACACTATACTATATATCCCTTGCAAATATACGAATAAAGGATGAAAGAAGATTATATAGCGATTTACAATACCAACGAATGAATATACAGTATGCAGAAGAGAAGGAAGAGATATACAGTAATACATACGCTACATATAGCTAAATATACATATATACATATATAGTTATAATCTCAACTCGAAGCACATCCTAGATCATCATATCTTCAATTTAAGTCCTCATTATAACCCTATCGGGACTTAGTCCTAACATACTCATGGTTTCTAATACATTTATCTCATAATAAATTAGTCATACATAGTAATAAAAGCATAAAGTAGAAGAGGATAGGATCATACCTCAAATCTCGACAGTGAATTAATGACCAATCTATCCTAACTAGACATAACAATGATCATAAGAATGATAATAACATTATCAATAACAGGGCGAGTACTCAGTTATTTTAGATAATCAGATAGCTAGTCGATCCTATGCATACAATCACCGCACCACATTTGAAATGAGAAATCATCATACAACAATACAAGGCATACTCATGTAATACCCCGTACTTCTACTGAGCTTAGACTCATCCCAAATATGTTAACGACTTATTTCAAAGATGAATCTACTTTTAAACATGTGGTATTTTTAATATTTTCACTTTTTATCATGTAGAAAATTCAATAATCTTCCCATCAATATCAAATTCTCCCAAATATGATACCTGGACGAAGAGTTAGAGCTTTTTTAGTGAGATAGTGTATCATATGAGCCATCAGTGCGGCGCGGACACAACTTAAATAGCAATTGTCTATTTCCAGTATTGCTCCATGATAGTGGTGCATCATGCCAAACTTCCATGTCACAAACAAAGTGGCAACGGATAGCTCCGCATTGTGCCACCGTGCAATTTCCCATTTGTCACTTTCCAAAACACGGTGCGACAGCGCCGCATCACGCCAGTGGTCCAAATTGGGAAATTTTCACAGAATTAAAATATGTATCCACGGGTTAAAAGGGTCAATGTATCACACCTATATATACCCAATAACACATGATTTTACCATATATCACCCAAAATATATTGTTTCTCTCAACTTTTTCTCAAGAATAAGCTAGGGTTTTTAATTGGAGATTCAAATTCAAGAATCTCTCTGTCAATCTTTGTAGAATCAAGAATTACGGTATGTACAGTATTGATTCATGGACTCCTTTCATCCATGAAGCTTAAGAACCCTATTTTAAACTATATGCCATGATGTTCTTGTTTTGAATTGATTATGTTTATGTTTTTCTTGTTGTATGACTGTCAAGATTTTATCCTTATTATGTTTTCATGAAACTATGTTAGTATAGGATTAAAATTCATTCAATTGAGTCAAATTTTTGAACCATGTTATATTAAATTGATGATCATACCTATGCCCTAAGTGTGCATACAAGGTGTTTGATAATATTCCCAATGAATGAATGATGATCAAGTACTTAGTTTCCATGTATCAAGATCATGTCATGCCTCTTAAGTTATGCTATACCTATTTGATTAAGATGATTCCCATGCAAACCTATGCATTGTGATTGCTTGATGAGATGTTCATAATATTAGAAGCACGAAATTATGCCATGTTTATACGCATTACTATCCATATTCAACATTAAGATGATCATGTGCTTCATGAAATCCCCAACTATGAAATTAAGAATTATTGATATTGTTCATATTATCAAAAGTGTCAAGCCTTGTCAGTTTCATTCTATAGAGTCCTGGGGGTACTTGTACCCGACAATTTAGCTGTGTACCTATAGCCATGTCATTTTTTCAAGATAATCTCAGTCAAGCCATGATTAGTAAATTTAGTCAGTCTCATGACTCAAGAAAACTTAGTAAATTTAGTATCAGTCTAGCCTCTCTCAGAAATCTCAGTAATCTCAGTAGTTCAGTAATCTCAGGGAGCTTTAGTATTCCTAGCAAATCTTAGTAACTTCAGTAACTTCAGTCAGTCCTCAGACCTCAATAGCATTCTGTCAGTCAACAAAACTCAGTTAACTTAGTTTAGCTCCTCTAAACAATACCATCAGTAACAGTTCAGTTTACTATAATCAATTCAGTGTCTATTCAGTTGGGAGTAGGATTCACTACCGAGTGAACCCAAGGATGGGGATTCACCTATTATTCAGTGGAGGGTGTGATCCTTAGAAGCAATCCTTGTAATCCAGAACCACATAGGGAGCGTAGGTTGAGATGTACCCCTATGCGTAGGCTACTAATAAATCTCATTTGAGTTTTTCCTTACATGAGGAGTTGACGGAAGATCTCTTTGTCAGAGCGGGTTTGCTCATAGCTTGTCTTTACCAGTGGTGCGGTACTAACATCCTTCCAGCTGGGGTTACAGGCTGGACCCCACCAGTTAGTTTTGGGGTATGTTGGTTAGATTATTACCTCCCACATCTCAATTTTAGTTTTAGTCTCAGTCTCAGTAATAGAACTCAGATTGTTTTATAGATTTTAGGGCTGTCAGATACAGTCACTCAGTACAGTATGGAACTCAGCTTGTTCCATTAGAATCTAGAATATTAGATACAATCACTCAGTATCAGTATACTACTTATACGAAACTCACATTATCAGTATTGAGTCTCAGGACTGTCAGATATAGTCAATCAGATCAGTTCTTTATAATTAGAACTATCAGTAATATATATTCAGATTATCCATATTAGTAAACTCAGTTGTTAGCTTACTAGTAATACAATTAATCTGTATTCTAGTAATAGTAAACTTAGATATCAGTAAATCCCTATTATTAGTAGACTCAGCAGTCAAAACTTAGTATTTAGTCCTATCACGACGTCAGTCATAATTACTTATTCATGTATGTATTCTTTCATTTATGTTAGTTAGTCAGTTAGTATTGTTCATGCATATGAACCCCTTGAATTCAGCCTACCTCACTTGCATATTAGTACATTCCAACATACTGACACATTTGCGCTATGGTGGTTTACTTTACACCATAGGTTCAGAAGCACGCGCTCCAGAGCATCAATATTATTTCAGATTCCAGAAATAGTAGATTTGCAGTGAGTGCTCATCATTTGAGAATGATATAGTTTCTTTATTATTATATATTATATTAGTTCAGTATTAGTAGATGGAGTTAGTTGGAGACAAGTTCCTTCAAATCCTTATTCTGTTCATTTTAGAGGCTTCCAGACTATAGCATGCTAGAAAGTTACTTCAAATTTGTTTGGGTATTTGTTATATCATTTTCAGACTTTGTTTTATCAGATGTTTATTTAGTTTTGAACCTTATGGCCTTACAACTTTTACATATTCCACGTGATTTTAGTATATTACTCAGTGCTCAGTTACAGATACAGTCATGGGTTAGCTTGTGGTCCTTTGGGGTCATAGACACCGTGTAGTATTTCGGGTACCAGATTCGGGGCATTACAAACTTGGTATTAGAGCCTAAGATTCAACAGTGTTTTAGTAAGTCTGAAAACCCGCTAGTAGAGTCTTGTACATGGGTGTGTTGTGTACCATACTTATGTGAAGGAGGCTATGAGATGTTTTAGGAATAGTTTCCCTTCTTTCAGTATTCATGTCGTGCCAGTTTGCATAAGCTTGAAATTTTGTCTTAGTCTAATCAATTCTCCCTTTAATTTATAGAACATTCCTCCCAAAGGGACTAATGAAAGGAGAATGGGAAGTCAGTCAGCACCTCAGCCCGTTCAGGCAGATCCTCTGGATGAGCGTGTCATGCATAATTAAGGACTGAATTCATTACTTTAGCCAATTTAGTCACAACTTAGAATGAATGCCAGTTGCTGTTCCAGCTAACCCAATGCCAAATTCTGCTGCATCCAGGATTTGGGACTTCACCCGAATGAATCCTCCCCTATTCTTTGATTTAAGTCAGGAAAGGATCCACAGGAGTTTCTCAATCAAGTTTAAAAAGTCATAGACATCATGGGAGTAACTTCCAGCAAGAGTGCCAAGTTAGCCGCCTAGCATCTAAAAGATATATCTCATACATGGTTCAAACAGTGGAAGGTAGATAGGGGTACAGATGCAGATCCCATAGATTAGGAAGATTTTTCTATGGCTTTCATAGATATATTCTTTCCCATAGAGTAGAAGGAGTGTAAATTGTTAGAGTTTATCAATCTCAGATAAGGTAGCATGAGTGTAAAAGAATATTCCCTTAAGTTCACTCAGTTAGCCAGGTATGCTCCTCATGTAGTAGCAGACAGTAGATCAAGAATGAATAAATTTGTGTCTGGGGTTTCATGTAGAGTAGTTAAGGAGTGTTGAACTATAATTTTGATTAAGGAGATGGACATATCTAGGGTTATGGTCCATTCTCAACAAATTAAAGAGAAAAAATATAAAAAGAAGGAGAGAGAAAATTAAAAGGGCCAGAACAAGTAGTTATAGTTTTGCTCAGCCAGGGTGGCAGGGTGGTAATCATTTTCAGTTGTGTCTGAAATATTCAGACCCAGTTCACTTTTAAGCTAGTGCGCCAGTACCAAAGTTCAAAAATGACTTTAGGGATGGGGTATCATGCTCCAAGGCCCAGTGTAGTGAGAGCAGGGTTTTTAGTCATCCATTTTGCAAAGAGTGTGTTAAGTATCATAAGGGGGTGTGTAGAGATGACAGTAATGTGTGATTTGGATGTGGCGAGTCAGGTCATAAGGTTAGAGACTGTCCTAAACTTGGTCCTCAAAGTTAGCATGGTTGTTCTTTAGCTCAGTTCAATTGTCTGAAATAACAGGAAATCAATTCCAGTGCTATCAGTGGGCAACACCCAAACAGACTTTATGCACTTTAGTCCGGACCGAATTAGGAAATTTCATCTAATACAACCACTGGTATGTTAAAGATCTCTCATTTACATGTTCACACTTCTTTAGATTCATGAGTTTCATTTCTTTTGAAACCTTGCGTAGCAGTTAAACTTTGGGGTCAAAAAGTCAACCAGTATGTGTAGATAATCAGTAACGGAAGATAAATCCCGACCCATTCCTATCTTAGTGCAACGTTTCGTACTATAGTCATCATGATATTTAAATATGCTACCCAATTCAGTTCCACGAATACAGCTTGTATCCACATGCTTCTCATAGAATAGTGTGTGCACCAAGTTCCTAGTATAAGGAATTCCAGTTCACTTTGTGTCATGAATTATGCCCCACAAAACACAAAAATTCCAGAATCAGGCCATGCAGCTCATGACTCATGTACTCATGTCAAGCTTTACAGTATGCTTAGCCCATATGACTCACGTTCCACTTTTAGTGAGCAACCAAACTCAGTAGTGTCATGTATACCCTCAGCTTAAAGCCCTTGATAAATCCATGATTTTGGTATTCTATTCCTCAAGCCTTAGTTCAGTGTCAATTTCGATATATCCCCGGCGTATGTCAATTATCTGTAAGCAATTATCAGAACTCAATTACAGTTTTAGTGTTCGGTTTTAGTAATCAGTATTCAGTCCCAGAATCAAATACTTCAGCACCAGTCTAAACCTTAGTTACCAGAAATCAATATTTAGTCTCAATTACCATCTTAGCAATGATCTCATTCCCAGTTCTAGTCCAGTAATCAGATCACAAATTCAGTCTAGTTTTAGGATAGCTTGACAATGTTATAGTTATCGATTACTCAGTTAGTAGTACCTCAATACCTCAGTTTATAGAATATTCCTAATCATATTAGATGCCTAGCCTAGCATTCTTGAGGCAATATATTTTTCACTCATTCATGCTCAGTTGCCTCATGTTATCCAATCAGTCATTACCTTCCATACATGATAATCTACCATTTCTGTTCAACTGTTCAGACTAAGTACATATCAGCCTTGTAGACTCAGTATTCAGATATCGATCTTTCAGTTAATTGGATAAGTCAGTACGGTTATGCATTCATTCTCAGGACCCACGTGAATCTTCTCAGTAGTCCTAGTTATAATGCATGTGGCTTAAGTTACTTTATCTTAGATAATGTTCATAGGTCTTAACTCATCTAACTGAATCTAAATCAGGTTATGATTTTCTTACTCAGCTGTCTTATACATACAAATTTTCATAGTTTGGTTTCCATGTCCCCAGCTATGCACTCTAGCCGAAATCTCATGAAAGAATATAGCTATTCTAAGATGAACAAATCAGATAGATGCAAGCTCAGCTCATTTTGTGCATCATGCCTTAGTTTCAGATATTAGATAATTAATTATGAATCAATTCCTAGGTGCCTTGTGCATCACCTCAATTTTCCTTAGCAGCTCATCCCTACCAGTATTTCTCAAGGGACCTAGTGTCCAAAGGGAGAGATACGCTATATTCCCCCAAACTTCATGACATAAATATGCCGCTCTCTTCTTTTAACTAATCCAGTTTGTAGTAGTGAGTACCCATAAGTTGATCCATTAGCTCTAATCATTGTCGTACGTGATGTACTCAAGGTACTCAGTTCAAATCACAATATTCAAATCTTGTATAACGTTCCAGACCCAGTTACGTTCTCCTAATTCTACTCATGCATATTAAGTAGTTAAACTCAGACTCAGCCCAAGGCAATAGCTTTTCTTAAACTTATCCAATTTTATGTTTAGATTTTAGTTGAAATTTGGTATTTAGTTCCTTGCTCATTTTTCATTCCAAACATGGTATCTTTATCATTACATGTTCAGTCACATTTTTATGAGTTAGTTCAGTTATGTATTTTCTTATAAGATATGGGTAATCAACTTATCAGTACTCTCAGTCATGCAGTCATGCATCATCTCAGTCATAAAATCTTGCATCAGTATGCATGCTTTGTATGAATCACAGTAATGTTAGTCAAGTAGTCATGTTTTAGTTGTTCATGTTTAGTATGTACTTCAGCTTAGCATTTCTCCCATCTCAATCAGTCTCATTCAAGGATGAATGTTCCCTAGGGGGAGATATTATTATACCCCATACTTTTATCTAGCTTAAAATCTTCCTAGAAATATTAAAGACTTGTTTCAAAGATGAATCAACTTTTATACATGTGGTATATTCAAGATTTTCACTTTTTATCATGTGGAAAATCAATAAGCTTCCCATAAATATCAAATTTTCCCAAATTCGAGACCCGAGCAAAGAGTTAGAGCCATTTTAGTGAGACAATGTATCACCTGAGCCATCAGCGCATCACGAAGACAGCTTAAATGACAATTGTCTATTTCCAGTGTTGCTCTGCGATAGTGGTGTGTCATGCAAAACTTCCATGTCGTAAACAAATTGGCAACATGATAGCTCTGCATTGCGCCACCGTGGAATTTCCTATTTGTTACTTTCCAGATACATGCCGCGATAGTGCCACGTTATGCCAGGGGTCCAGATTGGGAAATTTTCACTGAATTAAAATATGCATCCAAGAGTTAAAAAGGTAAATTTTTCACCCCTATACATAACCAATAACACGTGATTCAGCCATATTTCACCCAAAATATATTGTTTCTCTTAAGTTTTTCTCAAGAACAAGCTAGGGTTTTCAATTAGGGATTCAAATCCAAGACCCAAATTCAACAATCTCTCCATCAATCTTCATAGAATCAAGAAATAAGGTATGCACAGTGTTGATTCATGGACTATTTCCAAACATGAAGCTCAAGAACCCTATTTTAAACAATATCTCATGATGTTCTTGTTTTGAATTGATTATGTTTTTGTTGTAATTGTTGTGTGACTGCCAAAATTTCATCCTTATTATGTTTTCATGAAAATATGTTACTATTGGGTTGAAATTTATGAAATTGAGTTAAATTGTGGATACATGTTGTATTAAATTGATGATCATACCAATGCCATAAGGGTACACGCAAAGTGTTTGATAATATGCCCCAATGAATGAATGATGATCAAGTACTTAGTTTCCATATGTCAAGATCATGTCATTCCTCTAAAGTTATGCTATACCTATTTGATTAAGATGATTCCCATGAAAACATATGCAGTGTGATTGCTTGAAAAGATGTTCATAAGATTAGAAAAATGAAATTATGCTATGTTTATACGCATTACTATACATGTACAATATTATGATGATCATGTGCTTCATGAAATCCCCAACTATGAATTATGAATTGTTGATAGTGGTCATGTTATCAAAAGTATCAATCCTTATCAGTTCGTTATATCAAGTCCTGGGGGTACTTGTACCTGACAATTTAGTTGTGTGCCTAGAGCCATGTCATATTTTCACGATAATCTCAGTCAAGCCATGATCAGTAAGAATTTAGTCAATCTCATGACTCAGGGAAAGTAAAAGAAATTCAGTATCAGTCCAGCCTCTCTAAAAAATATCAGTAATCTCAGTAATTCAGTAATCTCAGGGAACGTCAGTATTTCTATAAAATCTCAGTAACTTCAGTACCCTCAGTCAATCCTAAGATCTCACTAGCATTCTGTCAGTCAACGAAACTCAGCGAACTCAGTTTAGCTCCGATAAACAATACCACTAGTAACAGGTCATTTTAGTATAGTAAATTCAGTGTCTATTCAGTTGGGAGTAGGATTCAGCACCGAGTCAACCCAAGGATGGGGACTTAATTGTTATTTAGTAGAGGGTGTGATCCTTAGAAGCAATCCTTGCATTCTAGAACTATGTAGCCAGCATAGGTTGAGATGTACCCCTATATGTAGGCTACTAATACATCTCATTTGGGTTTTTTCTTATAGGAGGGGTTGATGGAAAAGCTCCCGGTCAGAGAGGGTTTACTCACAGCTTATCTTAACCCGTGGCATGGTATTGGCACCCTTTCAGCTGGGGTTATAAGTTGGACCCCACCAGTCAGTTTTGGGGTATGTCGGTTAGATGATTATCTCCCACAGTCTTTATTTTAGTTTCGGTCTCAATCTCAGTAATAGAACTTATATAGTTCTACAAATTTAAGGATTGTCAGATACAGTCACTCAATACAATATGGAACTCAGCTAATTCCATCAGAATCTAGACTATTAGATACAGTCTCTCAATATTAGTATACTAGTTATATGAAACTCATGTTATAAGTATTCAGACTCAGGACTGTTAGATACAACCAGTCAGATTAGATTTTCACAATCAGAACTATTAGAAGCAAATATTCATATTATCCATATCAGTAAACTCAGTTGTCAGCTTACGAGTAATATAGTTAATCTATATTCCAGTAATAGTGAACTCAGATTTTAGTAAATCCCTGTTATTAGTAGACTCAGTAGTCAGAACTCAGTATTAAGTCCTATCACAATGTCAGTCATAAATACGTATTCATGCATGTATTCTTTCGTTCATGTTAGTCAGTCAGTTAGTATTGTTTATCCATACGAACCCCTTGCATTAAGCCTACCACACTTGCATACCAGTACATTCAAACGTACTGTCGCATTTGCGGTATGGTGTTTCACTTTATGCTATAGGTTCAGAAGTACGCGCTCCAGAGCATCAGTAGCATTTCAAATTCCAACAGTAGTAGATTTGCAGTGATTCCTCATTATTCGAGGATGATATGATTTATTTATTATTATTTATTATCCCTATTCAGTATTAGTAGATGGAGTTAGTTGGAGACATATTCTTTCAACTCCTTATTCAATTCAGTTTAGAGGCTTTCAGACTATAGTATGCCAGATAGTTATCTCAGATTTGTTTTGGTATTTGCTATATCATTTTAGAGTTTGTTTTATCAGATGTTTATTTAGTTTTGAATCTAATGGCCTTACAACTTTTACGTATTCCGCATAATTTCAGTATATTATTTAGTGCTCAGTTATAGATATCAGTCATGGGTTAGGTTGTGGTCCTTTGGGGTCATAGGCACCATGTAGCATTCCGGGTACCAGATTTCGGGCGTTACAACTCATCACCCTTGTCTATGCAACTGTCCTATACCGGCTGATAAACATAGGTGTCTACTGGTGATAGGCAGTTTGCATACAAGAAAGAATAAAAGGTACAAAATTGGTATACTCATCATTTGTCCTTATCGGGCATCATCACATCATCAAAATATCATTCGGCATTTCCATGCATCATCACATCATTATAATATCCTCTGACCATGCTGGGCATCACATATCATCATAATATTCTTCAACCTTACCAGGTATCTTGACATTATCATAATATTCTCTGACATTGCCGGGTATCATCATATCATTATAATATCCAAGTCAACATCAATAATATCGAATGATCCCTATTAGAGCTAAAGTAAAGTGCAAGCACCACGAGGGCTAAAGTAAAGAGCAATCCTTATGAGGGATAAAGTAAATGATCATGAGAATAAAAGCAAGGCAGAGTGTATTTCCATAATTCATTGTTCATCATCAATATCACATCATAAATAAGTATCTATATAAGAGGTTCACAAACTCAGGTCGTGGCTAAAAAGAGTGTAAATCTACAATTCCATTGCCCAAAGTGAACTTTGGGACTAAATCATTATAAAGTATAGAAAGGGTCAGAATATGACACGACCAGAGCAAATAATAGTGTCAAAGAATGGAACGGAATTTTTATCGATCTGATCTTTAAAATATCATTATTAGCCTCTTTTATGTATATAAATTGTCCATTTAGTTAGGCAGTTATTATTGTAAAGAAATATATTTTCAAGATGAAAAGTGGGTTTTAACTTTTATTTAGGAAGAATAGTCATAATATCATACTTGAATAGAATCATAGCATTTACCGATATAATGATCATGAATGTACCGAATATATGCATGTCATCACCAATATCCAATCAATGGAATCATAAGCGTCATACCACATCTTCCTTCGTTCCATATCAGAGAGATGTGTATATAAAGAAATATATATTCATAAACTAAAATGCGTCCGTTACAAAGATAATCACTTCCCGAAGGTCCAACCGATATGATTGCATGACCCTTCGCCCAATAATATGTCCATAATAAGCATGACATCATAAGAAAGGCCTTAGGCCCATATATATATCGGAAATCATATCGATAATCATGTATGTAAATCATCTCATGTCTATAGGCCATAGCATATTCACAAGGCATAACATCTCTATAAGCTATGAAGCATATCTATAATTATCTCATATATATATATAAGTCATCTCATCTCTAGGAGGCGTAATGCATCAATAAGGATAACTCATAACAATGAGGCATATCACATAGATAAGGCATCTCCCATCTTTAGGTCATGTATCATGACTATGAGGAATAATATCTCTAAAGGAAAATTATAATATCTAAGATGACTAACATGTCTAAAGGCCCAATATCACATCTAGGAGGGAATAACATCTCTAAAGGACAATGGACATAAGCCATTTGTAACTATCCAAGGTAAAAAGACATCATTATCCATCAATTCACAATGCAATCGCGTAAATAAAGCTCGTTACTCTCAACTAGGCCTAACATACCCAACTAAGTCCACTATGACTAACAAAAGTCTTGGCCTAAGTAGACCGAACAAACCCACTTTTTATCCCAAATTTCCATATTTAGGAAATCTACGACCCAAGCTAGGCTAAGGTATCTAGTTCAACTTCTATATGTCAAGTAAGCCATGAACAATCCTTAGATAGGAATTTCATCTAGAAACAAAGGCATTTAACTTAGCTCTACCCAATCTATGGTTCTAGGATCATCACACTAGCCTAATAAGATTAAATGTACTAATCATGCTTCCAATGCTAAATCGTCATCCCAAACATAGAATTATATCATACCTAATCTATGAATTAGTTCAACCGAGGCAGGATTCCATAGGATTCTAAAAGTGTATAAGCATATCACCTTATAGGTCCAAAACCCTCATGTAATTCCCAAACACAAATAATCAAGAAAGCCTAACATTCATATTCACATGCCATATATAAAACACATCATCTTCGAAGAAGAGTAGGAGAAGCATACCTCAAAGCCAAACCACAAATAATTATATCATTCACTAAAAGCTCGTCTTCATTTCCCAAGCACAAAATGCCATCACACTATTAAAATTATACTCTACTCATCAATAAAAATCTAACGATACCCATATTGTAGTATTATGCTTTGGGTCCGAAAACCCCAAATGGGTTCCACTTATGAAAATCATGATTCCAAGGTCAACCCAATGTTTATACATGAACAAAGAATCATAACCCTCAAGAAATAGGTGAAACCAAGCTAATTTAGGGCTAAAATCAAGCCCTCAACTTATTTGGGGTTTTGGTAA
Source organism: Capsicum annuum (assembly GCF_002878395.1). Lineage (NCBI taxonomy): Eukaryota > Viridiplantae > Streptophyta > Magnoliopsida > Solanales > Solanaceae > Capsicum > Capsicum annuum. Next base: position 130,750,198 of record NC_061116.1, on the reverse strand, counting down.
GAAATTCAAGCATGAATTTGAAGGATTCTTACCTTTAACCCAAAAATATTTATGTTAAAAGATGTTAATCAATCTAACAAGTCACCCATAACACTTAATTTAGAGTTATCTCATCCTTCTAAGGCTTTTAGGTCTCAAAGATAAAGAGAAAATAGCCAAAAACATGACTTGGGGCCTATTTATTACCCCTTAAGTCATGGAGATGCTAAGATCTCCAGCAAATGGACCGCGATCGCCAGGCCGCGATCCCTATGGGTCTTTCAGCAATGGGTATGGTACTTGTACCAGTAAAGCAAAAACTTATTTTTGACCCTTGGAACTCATTTGGACTTTGATTTTTTTAAATAAACTACGTAACCCCACTAAATTTGATGTTTCAAACACATTGTCGGATTTTTCTATCAATGGAAGTTGTGATCAAATGTAGGTCCCACACCTATATTTTTCAATTTTCCAACTTTTTTGCCAATAGGTCGAAATGAGCTCGGGTGCATTGAGACACAAAACAAAGGTTTACCTAGCCTAAAATAAATATTTCAGAGTTGCTGGCACAATTACAATTTGCATCTGAGATTGTTTTATTGATTGTTTTTTCTTGGTGGTCTTTTGGAACTAACGAAGACTTCAAATGAGTAAATTGGTTCTAAGAACCAAACGAAGTTCCTGATAACTGAACGGTCAGTCCCAGCAAGTCATAAGTGACTTAGGTCTTCTATGGAGAACCCCTAATGGCAAAGATAAAAAGAAATATGAAAGATGATCGAAAGGTTCATTACAATATCCACTACTAAAAGGACTTTCATCCCCGAAAATCAACTGATCAAAAGAGTCTCAAAATCTCAAAGAGATGAGGTACTTGAGCCACATGCTTCACGCATGACTTCCCAAATACCTCAATGAAGAGAAAATGTTTCTAAGGGATTTTTCCAAAAGTATCCCTTTTTCACCCATCACCCTCACTTCTCTTCTAAACAGGCAAAACTCAGCTTCAACTAATAAATGTCCTTCAACTGAACCAAAAAAGATGCTGCACTAAAATCTAAACCACAACATATTGATACCATCTTGATATATGCATAAATCAACTAAGGCTTATCAAAACCAAAAACAAACCAAGAAATAAGTCATACCACTGAATCCCAATCCAAATATAACTTTATTTTACCAATCCATACTTGTTATCTACTCTAAACTGGGAGGAAAAATTACCTGAGTCCTATTTGTTCAATTTCTTTATAGTGAAATCAAAGAACTAAAGCAGATACACTAATTGGAGACCATAAGGTGCTATATGGACACATAATTTGAGATAATCAAGGTATGCAATCTAAGCCAATGTTACAGCTAGTCCTGATGGTAATTAAACTAAAATCGAAAGGATCAAGGCAAAACTACTCCTTACTGAACGATTTACTCAAGGTTGTCCTGTTAATTGTGAATGAAACCATATTGAATCTAACTCAAGTGTATTACTCCCAATGAGTATCTTATCCAAAATTCTCAAAGAAAGTTTTAGACCTGAGGTCAAAGATAAAATAATTAATATCGGATCTACGGGCCATCATGTGGACACTTATCAACTATAATACACTTGAAATCGAGAAGACGGAATAGGAAACCACTTAATAGGCTTAACTAGCCTATAAATGAAATCCAAACTGAGAAAAATCCAACACGAAGGTTATAAGAAAGCTCTATGACTCTCAACTAAAACCTTATCACCAAGGGTAAGTAGTCCGATCTCAACTACCCAAACCAAACCTTAAGACGGGTAGGCATTCATACTCCAAATATATCATAACTTCCAATGGCCATTCCATAATGTCAAGTCAAAACTTAGTCAACAAATCCAACACAAGGTTAAATATTCACATTGACCATATAATTTGAATTAAGAAAATCTGTACCCTATCATGCTGAGCTAAAATCGAAACATAGCTAAAGATCAAAATATCAATAGAGGTTATATCACAAGCCAAAAACTCGAGAGACTCACTTCATATCCATTGGAAGGCATGAACTTTCAAAGCATACTCAAGGATTCATAAAGGACACAAATCTCACTAGTGGTGGCAAACTCTAGCATATAGAAGAAATGCTACTCAAGTTGAAAACTAACCATTATAACACTCTTATCTCTTCAAAGGATAGCCCTATGCTCATATCATCAAGGAGAAATACTCTACCAAGCCTCATTAGGATGAACAACTTTGACATGGGGATTTCCTTAATCCACTCAAGAATCACATCATCAAAGACAAAATATACCAACCTTAAAACCAAGGTTAAAGTAAAGACCATCACCAAAAAATCAATAACTACAGATAAAGGGTTTCCACATTGCCCACTCAAGAAGCAATCATAGGAAATGCCACCTACCTCTAAATTTCCAACTCCACTTAAGACAGAACCATCTCCTATTAAAGAAGAGTATGTAATATCCTTACTAATAACAAGGAAAACCTATCACAAGGGAACGAACCCAACAAATCTAAGAGAAAGATCAATGATATCTTAATCTTAATATCAAAGTCACTATTGGGTGATAAAATAGACATAAGTGAATAATGGACCTCAAAGGGATCAATCTCATAAATGAGCTAAATAAAAAGGGATAGCCAACACAAAACCCTTCGTAACCCATGGGGCAAGCCTAAGAATCTCAAACTCAATAACAAGCAATATATCTAAATTACCAACTCTAGAGTCATACAGAACCATAGAAGTTCTATTTACCTTTAACACCACAATACATCTTTAGATCAATGTAACATAGCTAACCAAGAGGGAAAAGAATCAACCTTATCACACTATAGAACAGAAATTATCTAATCAGCTTATATCTACTCAAGCCATCAAATAAAATCACAAAGAATGAAATTCTAACTAGATATAGTAGTCTAAACAACTACCCAACGAGGATCAATTACATCAAGTAGTAATATCAAATAATAAATAACCTCAAGAAGTGAAAGCAATAGTAACAGTAATATCAACATTAATATAACAAGTAGGCAGTACAAAAATGAACATCAATATCATGTATTGCTTGGGGGCCACAACAAGGCTAATGAGCCAATGCAAATGGGACCCAAACCCAAAGGCTACACTCATAGGGAACAAAAATCAATACAGATATACCCCATCCACTACTAAAAGAAATAAATAATGGAGTAGAAATATAATCACAAATTCAATAATAAGGCACACAATAGCCAATATGAAATTATCACAGAATATAATTATCAGTGGGTATGAAAACCCCAATAAACATAATAACAAGATAAATACAGACAAATAAAAGCACACTAATCGTGGTGAAATATGCAACCTTATGCCTAATGGATATAAGGGAGAGTAAATCTAAAAGGGTCCAAACCTAGATTGATTGACTAAATCTCCACTGAGGCACCAGTCACACTATCTTTAACTAAAGATGCCACAACATCATAGGGCTGATCTGAATGAGTTGAATGACTAAAAATCCCATACCTGGGACACTCTTTGGACTAGTAACCGATCTATCTGTAGTAGTAACAAACTCCTAAAGATCTAATTTTGGCAAGCAACATAAACTAGGACAAAATGGATGGCCAACTAACACTAAAGGAATACCCTAGTAGAATATCCATCTTTCCTATAATCATAACCTGTCTTAGAGACTCTAGGCTGGTAGGGAATATATGTTAACTTTCTCTGATCACTAACTCACATTTGGGGCACTTTTTAAATCGATGTCTCATCTTACCACAACCAAAATAAGCTCTCAAACGTAATACCAATAAAACTATACTAAGGGAATGGCCTCGTGCTTCCCCCTTCATAAGTCCTAATACATGCTCTCTCTATGGCCCTCACATAATCAATAATTTAAGATAAGAAAGACCTAACTTTTGTTAAGTGCACCAACACCAAATGGAGTGACAATACTACTTCTTTAAGAAATCAATGCACCAATTTCTGACTCAAAAGGATATAACATTAGAACAAGTTTGGCCTGCTCGAGAAACCCAATCTTATATACAGAAACTAGCAAAGAACCCTAATGAACACCAAAGACCCAACTCTGGTCTAAGATCAGCTTGATAACCCAAATGACTTTTACATTTTAGAAAGATCTATAATCATGACTCAGATCTCTAATGTTGAACCTCAAAGAGCTGAAGTAGCCACGAGGTCAACTAGAGCCTAAAATGGCCCCAAATCCTTTTTGGCTAATGCTAAAAAATTTTGATATCTATCCCTGACTCTCTAGTTTGATACCATGTTGAAACCCTTTAAAGGCATGTTGATGTCTCATCCGCATCTATTGATAAAATCGCTCATCTTGCATTATTTATTAGAAATAAAATTGAGTCAAAGAATATGTTTATGGATCATAGCAATGCAAACACATGATAACGAGTCAAGCAATGAATTTCCTAAGAATGTCATTGTAGATTCCCAAAGATTGGACACGAACATCTTCGTACTGATCTGCAAGATTCTACTAAACACTTAACTCTGGTACTAATACACTAATGAAGCTTGTCTCTGATACCAATTTGGCACGACCCAACTTCTTAGGTCATGATGGTGCCTACTATTACCCATTAATAGGCAAACCAAACCCATAGTCCAAAACAGCTAGTGACAAGCTACCAAATATATAAAGAAAAAATTTGCAGAATAGATAAAATAGGAAGTAATTACATAATGTAATCCTAAAACCTGATGGTATCAGTACATGAGCTACTAATAAAATAAAAATACAAAGTGAAGTTTAACTAAATACACTGATATAACTCATCTCTTAATGTATTATATAACTAGTCTAATACATAAGAAAGAGATGGATAATACTATAAATCTTAGGAGCTCACTCTAAGACTCTGAACTATGACTGCTCCACATGATACACATATTAAAGGTGATAACTCATACTATGATAAGTAGGTTGTCGATGTGTAGTATGAGTACCAAATGAATGGTACTCACTAGACAACTGCCAATTGAGCACCAAAGATAAAAAAGATATATAACATATAAATAGAATGGAACTACACCAAGAGTCCAATAATCAATAAATAAGCTAATGAGATAATAAGAATAGCCTATCCTATTAATGTCCAGGAGACTAACATAATAAGGCTAAGAAAGTATCAAGGATGAACTATCCTAGTACAACCATACTTAGAAATCTCCATACTATACCGTATATCCCTAGCCAATATACGAATAAAGGACGAAAGAAGATTATATAGTGATAAATAAGGCCAAGAAATAAATATACAATATGTACAAGGTAATATCATAGCTATATATAGCTATATGTACATATATATATATTTATAAGATCAACTCGAAGCACATCCTAGATCATAACATCTTTACTCTAAGGCCTCATTATAACCCTATCGGGATTTAGAACTAACATACTCAGCGTTTTTAACCTATTTATCTCATTATGAATTAATCATGCATAATAATAGAATCATAAGATATAAAAGGCCATAATAATACATCAAAACTCAATACCAAATCAATGACTAAACTATCATAATTAGACATAACAATGATCATAATAGTGATAATAACAATATTAATAAAAGCATCAGTAACCAGCTATTGTGGAAAACAAAGTACCTAACTGAGCTTCTGCATACCCCTACTGCCCCAGGCTTGAAAGATGAAATCAGCATACAAGAAGACAACACATAGTCATCACCCATATCTAGGCAACCGTGCTATTCTGGCTGATATACATAGGCGTATACTAGGGACATGCAGGGCGCATGCAAGAATAAATGCAAAGTATACAATTAGTATAACTATCCTCAGACCTTGTCGGGCATTATCACATCATCATAATATCCTTCAGCCTTGCGGGGCATCATTACATCATCATAATATCCTTGGTCCTTGCCGACATCATTATATCATCATAATATCCACCGACCTTGCCGACTATCATCACATCATCATTGATATAGAAATTGACCTAAAAAATATGAAAACAAGCCTAATGATATAAGATGAAGCCGAGAACACCAAGACAAGAACTAAAACTCAGCATTGCATTACAGAAATAGGATAGATACTATGAAATAATAGCAAACAAACCACAAGAACCAAAGGATGTATCAAATCCTTAGACCCATAATGACTCATATGAACAACCCATAATGACTCATATGACCCCAAGAACTCATGTTTCTATGCAAAAATACAACACAAGTAAATCCACACCAATATTGACCTTGTTTCAGTTTTGATACTCTCTCACAAGAAGTGTCCAATGTTTTCTCTCAATATCAATAAATAACTAATGAGATAATAAGCCTAAAAAGTTTATTTATAGCTATTACATCAAATAACCAAACTACCATTAATGAAAAGGGGCTCCTATAAAGGGTAAAGAAAATGCACAAAAAGACCAAAACACCCTTAATGAGGGGCGGTCATGGAGTGTAAAGAATCCTTCATTATACTTCAACACTTGCAATCCTTTGGAGCCTCGGGTAGTCATTAAGGAAAGCCTCCAAGTGAACTTCCACACATAGAATTGCTTTATTGAGTTTCTTAAATGACTTTCTCATGCATACTCTCGAGCCTTTAATGTGTTCAAAACCATATTCTCCATGTGTTGGCCTCAAATATTGACATAAAAAGCTATGATGGGCATTTGTCTTATATCAACCTCCCATTCTTTAAAAGTATTCGACCTTTAATCCACATATGCAAAATCAAAGAAAGGAAAAACAAGAACAACATCCTTATGAAATGAGGGTTAGCATTAGTACAATACATAATATCATCATGCTGAGGTGGTACACACTTGAAATATAAACAAGGATCCTTAGTATTAATCATTAGAATTCTATAGAAGAATGCACAAAGGAGTAGGCTAAAGAAATGATCAAGAGGTATGAAAACCATAATAGACTTTATGACATCACTAGATGCAAAAGGTAAGACTACCTTTATCTTAGGAACCATAAGACACAATTGCTTCATCACCTCCTTTAAAGACCACATAAATAGTCGTTCCTCAATTGAAGTTAAAGTCTACAAAAAACATATAGTAATGCCATTAAAACAAATGGACCAACTAACAAGTATCCTACTTCCACAAAAATTCAATCCAAAACTTTCATGGAAGTCATCATTAGCAAAAAGGTAGTATAGAAAAGAATAAAATATAAAGGTATCATCCAAGGCTCTACCATCTATGTGCAAGACATTTGTCTCAAAAGACTTAGCATGTGATGTGCACAAGGATGAAATCAAAGCATTTAAGCACATACAAATTCTTTCTTTTAGGCAACTCATGCAAACATACGATGTAGGTTCAACTAGATTAGGATCATCATCATATGCATAAAGGTAATGAAGAAACGTACTAATGAAACTATTCTCATTATAGATGTATTCACAAGTAGGAAGACACAAAGAGAGAATTAAACATGGCAAGCACATAGGACCTCTCTTTTTGAAGTAACTTCCTGACGGGAGGAATTTCATCAATGGAGCCATGTAATTAGGGAAACTATAAAACCTACTTTACAATATCCCAATCACGACACGTTGTACTCCTAAGATTTTTATTTCCTTCTGCTAATGATATCAAGCATGCTCCCAAGAGTCCTATAAGATACTTCAAATTGTCCAACCTTATGAAGGTGATAAGAAGTCTTTAATATCCTTGGTCTCTTTCATAAACAAAAATTCAACTTAGTATCTACAAGTTGTGGTTCATATAATTTAAGCACAAGTGTGTCAAATATGGATGCAAGTATATAAGCAACACCCCAAAGAGTCAAGGGCACATTTGCCCTAGGGTCCACAAGTATGAAACCACCTTTCAGAAAGGGGTTCCCAATTAAAACCAAGTCACGAAGAAGGATATTATATGAATTTAATTCATCAAAAGTTTTCTCAAGAGGTAAATCTCTCCTTGACCTACAAGTAGTGATACCTTGGTCAAGAATAGAAATACTCAAGGATAAACTCACTTTGTTCCTTTTATTACTCCACTTCTTTAGTGAACACTTAACTTTGTTGGAAATTCCTTATATGCATAACTTGGGTATATCAAGTAGATTATAAATCCCTAAGAAAGACTTTCCATCAAAGGGAAGGATACCAACTTCCACAATCAACCTTTGCTTGTTGTCTTGACCAAGCACTAAGTTGGTTGTGTTGCAATTTAAACAACTCAATAACTCACTAAGGTCAATTGGGAGAAGTAGTCAAGAACATGGGTCAAGGTTATACTTACTTTTCCCTAAGGTGTCATCCTTACAATTAGACATACCCTCTTTATCATCATTGGAAAATCATATGGAAAAAAAGAGTAAAGAAAGGTGTCCCGCAAGTCAACTTCAAATATAGTGTTCCTATGCATGCACTCACTACTAGTTTCAAGACCTTTACTATGAGTATGCTCAACATAAGAAACACATAAAGAAGAAGTAGATAGAGTTTCTAAGAATGCACCACTTCCTCTTCAAAGGAGAAATCCCCCCATATATACAGAAAACCATGAGCATAAAAGGGGTCATAACTAAAACCATTTTTACCAAAACAAGTACCATTCGGGTTTTCCAAACTTTCAAGCAAATCAAGAACATTTTCACCCAATTGATCATTCTCCATGACATTTTCATTTCCATAATCTCAATGAGCAACAACAAGGATTTCATCGCACAACATGATCAAAGATTCATCTACAATCTCATGATCAACTCTATCAACATCATCACTTACTTGAGACTCATTAAGCACACTGCACATATTCTTAAGTAGTGGACTACATTAAGGAGTAAATTGATCATCATTCAAACTGCCACTAGTTGTGGGCAAACCCCATGCCTATATAGACTCACCTTATTTTTCACAAGGTTCAACTAGTGTGTGAATACTCTTATCACTTGGCATTGGAACCTTATTCAAGTTACAAGTACTAGCACTAAGTGAACTCAATTCATTCTTACTAGAAGAATCAATTTTGTTATTTATTGGATAAGCTAGTGTTTGATTACTTACAACTAGAATTGTATCTTCTTGTAACCTAGCCATATTATGAGTATCCTACAAAGAAGACTCATGCCATTCTCCTCTAGGCAAAACACTAAGTACATCCACTTGGCTACTACTAGCCACATCATAATATTCAAAATTTATAGAAGTGTAGGAGATAGGACTTTTACCTTGTAGCTCACATGAGTTTCATCCTTCACCTTGGAGTCTATCATGGTAGCCCACTTTCTCCTTTAGGGAGCTCTCATCCCAAGGAAGTTTTGTATTAAGTGGAGCTTCGACAAGAGGAATTGGATTTGGTGGTCTAAGTATGGATATCAATTGGCATAGCTTTTAAAGGCCCCATTTGAAATCTTCACAAGTGGAATTAAAAGTATCAGCCATTGTACTTAAGAAAGATAGAAACAAAGAAAAACAACAAACTAGTTAGCTAAAAAGTATCCTCACACTCTCTACTCTTTTGTTACCTCATACTTTGTTTTACAACTATTTAAAGTTATCTTGTAATCCATGAGAAATTGAGAGATAAGTCTACTCTTTTCTGGAATAGATTTTTGTTTGAAAGACTCAAAGAAATCTTGTTCGGACTTAAACCAAGAACTACAACAAATCACAAAAGAATAAAAGCACAAAAAGAATGTAAACATGAAGAAAAGGGATTCAAAAATAACAACCTAGTAGGTGATTACTTGTTTGTCAATTAGTACTGGAATCAACAAAATGAAACTAAGGAAACAATGAATTAAAACAAAGAATCCAAAAATTTAAGCTTAGGGTTGGATTTGAAAAGTGATGAAGTGGCAACTTGTGGTTGATCATTTTTTTTAAATTTCTTATGTTCCAACTTTGAATTTTTGATTAATCTTCACTAAAAGGGTGTAGTTTCGGTTTTGAGTGGGAAAAATGGAATAATTGGAGCCTTTTCACGTTCAAAAATGTTTGAATTTGAAATTGTCCCCCCTTTGTACTTTCCTTTGTACCTCAATATTTCTTTTGTTGTTTTCTTCCTTTGGAAGGCTTGGAAGATGCTTGGAATATTCCTTGAGAAAACAAGTACTATACCCTCTCACTTCTTGTTATTAGATCAAACAACCACTTTTTGATATTCATCAGCAACAAGATATTAAGAACTTGAAGAACACCAAGAACTTCAAGGTTTGACCAAAGTTGACCCTCAAGCAAATGACCTCCATATTTGATGATTATTGAAGATCCAAGGTCACTTTCGCAAACTAAGCACAAATATCACAATTTCAACTAAAAAATGCCACAATCTCCTCTACCATAAATGACATCCACCTTAAGTTTCTTCAAACTCAAGATCAACAATGGTGGATAGCCTAAAACAACCCGAATTTGGCTCAAATTTTAGATATAAACTCTATTAGTGCTAGAGAACAAGAATCTAGCAATAGAAACTAACAAAACACACAAAAGTTCCCTAGATCTAAGTTTCAAAAATCTGCCAAAGAACAAAAATGTGAACAATAAATTATTTTTTTTATTTTAAAATTTTTGACACTCTTGGTGTGTTGATTTTCTCATAGTAGCAACAATACAAGACTTAGAATTGTAGGAACAATTCTAAAACGTGGCTCTTGATACCAAATGATATAGAAAGCGACTTACAAAATGGAACCAAGACTAAAGGAATGAGATGAAGTTGAGAACACCAAGATAAGAATCAAAAATCAACATTGCATTAACAAAATAGGATAGATATCTTGACATAAGAGCATACAAACCACAAGAACCAAAGGATGTATCAAATCCTATAACCCTTAATGACTCATATGAACAATACCAAGATCTTACGTAAAGATAAAAGGAACTCAACCATTCCCAATCACTCATGTTTCTAAGCAAAAATACAACACAAGTGAATCCACACCAATATTTCTCTAGTTCGAGATTTGACACTCTCTGATGATAAGTGTTCAATCTTTTCTCTCAATATCAATAAACAAATAATGATAAAAAATCCTAAAGAGTCTATTTAAAGCTATTACATCAAATGAACAAACAACTCTTAATGTAAAAAGACTTCTATAGAGTGTAAAGAAAAGGCATAAAAAGACCAAAACACCCTTAATGAGGAGTGGTCATAGAGTGTAAGGACTCTTTATTCACACTTCAACACTTACAATCCTTTGGAGCCTCAGGTAGTCATCAAGGCAAGCCTCCAAGAGAACTTCTAGACATGAAATTGCTTTATTGAGTATCAAAAATGACTTTCCCATGCATACTCTTGGGACTTCAATGTGTCCAAAACTGGATTCTATAGATGTTTGCCTGAAATGATGGCATCAAAAGCTATAATTGTTATTTGGCTCATATCAAGAATAATATCCTCAGGCCTTGCCGAGAATCATCATATCATTATCGTATCCTATGTATTTATCGGGCATCATCATATCATCATAATATAAAATTTAATGTCAATAATAAAGAGCGATCCCCATGATGGCTATAGTAAAGTTGTAATACCCCGTACTTCTTCCTTGATTAAAATCAACAACAACAACAACAACAACAACAAACCCAGTGTATTCCCACCTAGTGGGGTCTGGGGGGGTAAGATGTACGCAGTCCATACCTCTACCTCTGAAGAAGTAGAAAGGCTGTTTCCGATAAACCCCTGGCTCAAGACACGAGATACCGCACAAACACATAGTAAAGCACAGCACAAGATTACATAACATAAATATGGCACCCATAAGTAATATAAAACAGAGGAAAGCACACAGATTTATAATAAAACATGGAACACGGACTCCTAACAAGAAAAAAAACCCCACCAAGTATTTCCCTACACTAGCGACTCAAACTGGCCCTAGTCCTCTGCCCTAATTCGCGTCCTCCAGACCTTCCTATCTAGGGTCATGTCCTCAGTGAGCTGTAACTGCTCCATGTCCCGCCTAATCACCACACCCCAGTACTTCTTCGGCCTACCCCTACCCCGCCTAAAACCATCCAACGCTAGCCTCTCACACCTACGGACCGGGGCATCCATGCCCCTCCTCTTCACGTGTCCGAACCATCTCAATCGGGCTTCCCGCATCTTGCACTCCACTGGAGTAACACCAACCTTCTCCCGGATGGTCTCATTTCGAACTCTATCCCCTCTAGTCAGCCCACACATCCAGCGCAACATCCGCATTTCTGCCACCCTCATCTTTTGGATGTGCGAGTTCTTAACTGGCCAACACTCCGCTCCATACAACATGGCCGGACGGACTACCGCCCTGTAGAATTTGCCATTAAGCTTGGGCGGCACCTTCTTATCACACAACACCCCCGACGCGAGCTTCCACTTCATCCATCCCGCCCCAATACGGTGCAAGACATCCTCGTCAATCTCACCGTTACGCTGGATCACGGACCCGAGATACTTGAAACTCTCCCTCTTACCTACCGCCTGTGATTCCAGCTTTACTACTACCTCATTCTCCCGCCTCACGTCATTAAACTTGCATTCCACATACTCTGTCTTGCTTCTGCTCACCCTGAACCCTTTAGACTCAAGGGTTTGCCTCCACACCTCTAATTTGTCACTCACACCCCATCGAGTCTCATCTATCAGAACTACATCATCTGCAAAAAGCATACACCACGGCACCTCCCCTTGAATACGCCGCGTCAACACATCCATCACCAATGCAAACAAAAAGGGACTAAGAGTAGATCCCTGATGCAACCCTGTCCGGACAGTGAAATGCTCTGAGTCTCCTCCCGCCGTCCTCACCTTAGTTTTCGCTCCATCATACATATCCTTGATGGCTCTGATATATGCCAGCGGTACTCCACTCACCTCCAAGCATCTCCAAAACACCTCCCTAGGGACTTTATCGTAGGCCTTCTCCAGGTCGATAAACACCATGTGCAGGTCCTTCTTCCTCTCCCTATACTGTTCCACCAACCTCCGTACCAGGTGAATTGCCTCCGTCGTCGAGCGGCCAGGCATAAATCCAAACTGGTTTTCTGAAATAGACACTATCCGTCTCAGCCTCATCTCGACCACTCTCTCCCAGATCTTCATAAAGTGGCTCAATAACTTAATCCCCCTATAGTTATTGCAACTCTGGATATCCCCCTTATTCTTATAGAGAGGTATCATGGTGCTCTACCTCCAAGCCTCGGGCATCTTTGCCGTCTTGAAGATTTCATTAAACAATCCAATCAACCACCTAACACCAGCCTCTCCAACGAACTTCCAAAACTCCACCGGTATCTCATCCGGCCCCGTCGCCCTACCCCTTCGCATTCTGCGAACAGCCTGTCTAACCTCTTCTACCTTAAAACGTCTACAATAGCTAAAATCCTGACACTCCTCAGAGTGCTCCAGTTCCCCTAACACAATAGCTCTATCCCCTTCATCATTCAAGAGCCTATGAAAGTACGACTGCCATCTATTCTTAATGTGGCTGTCCTCCACCAACACTCTACCGTCCTCCCCCTTAATGCACCTAACCTGATCGAGGTCACGACCCTTCCTCTCCCTAGCCTTAGCGAGTCTAAACAACTTTTTCTCCCCTCCCTTCCCTGTAACCCTGCATACAAGCTCTCAAAGGCGGCCGTCTTAGCTGCCGTGACTGCTGACTTAGCCTCCTTCCTCGCTAGCTTGTACTCTTTCCTGTTTACCCGCTTCTCCTCTTCGTCCTTACTCTCCACCAACTTGGCATACGCCCCTTTCTTGGTCCCCACTTTCTTCTCCACCTCTTCATTCCACCACCAATCCCCCTGATGGTGCCCGGCCCGGCCCGGCCCCTAGAAACCCCCAACACCTCACTTGCATTCTCCCTGATGCACCTAGCCGCCCTATCCCACATACTATCCACGTCTCCCCTACACTCCCACACCCCCATTTCCGCCAACTTCTCCCCTATCTCCCACGCATTCACTGGCGTCAGGCCGCCCCACTTAATTCTAGGTCTACACTCCCTACTCCTCCTCTTTCTATTCTTCTTTATACCCAAATCCATAACCAAGAGCCTATGCTGGGTCGAAAGATTCTCACTCGGGATGACCTTACAGTCCTTACACCACGCCCTATCCCCTTTCCTAAGCAACAAAAAGTCAATCTGGGTCCTGGCTATCGCGCTTCGAAAGGTGATCAGGTGCTCGTCCTTCTTCGGGAAGCCCGAGTTCACCACCACCAGCCAAAGGACCTTGCAAACTCCAATAGGGTAGCCCCCTCTTCATTTCTCTCCCCAAAACCAAAACCACCATGCACATCACCAAAGCCTCCCGGTAGCGCCCCGATGTGCCCGTTGAAATCTCCTGCTACAACAATCTTCTCCGAGCTAGGCACGCCTCTCACCACCTCCTCCAAAGCCTCCCAAAACCACATCTTCTCCTCCCCCTCCGATCCCACTTGCGGCGCATAGGCACTACACACGTTCAGGGTAAACCCCCGAATGACCAACTTAATAGTCATCAACCTATCGTTGATCCTCTTCACCTCTACTACCTGACCTCTAAGCTCTTCATCTACTAAGATGCCAACTCCATTCCTACGCCTCTCGCTCCCAGAGTACCACAGCTTGTAACCATCCACATCCCTAGCCTTAGACCCTACCCACTTGGTCTCCTGAACACACGCAATGTTGATCCTCCTCTTCCTAAGGGTCTTCACAAGCTCTATGGACTTACCCTGAAGGGTCCCTATATTCCAAGACCCAACCCTCAGCCTACCGTCACTACCCGCACTCCCTCCACTACCCCCCCGCGGCCAAACCTTGGCCTCCCTCCCACTCCCGCCCTTTCCTCATCCCCCGCCCCTACCACGGCCCCACGCCCCAACCCCCTCGGACATGACCCTATCCACCCATTACCGCCCACAGCCACAACTACACGAAAGTATAAGAGAATATAAAAATAATATAAAGATATAAAGACATAAACGATGGTAATAGCAAAGCAGCAGCAAGTAATACAAGGCTCACACAAATTCAAAGAACTACTCCAGAAACCAAACTATACTCAATTACTAGTATAATACGAAGAATGAAAGAATGCAGAATGAAGAATGAAATAACAAAGGTTAGAAGTCACCGGGTTTCGCTTGTAGACCGAGCCGGCAACCAAGCCCCGCGTCGACCTGCTGCCGGGGGATTTCGCTGCTGCGATGGATCTGCGGCTGCTGGCGACCGAGCGGCGGGTGCAGACGGAGTTGCGGCTGAAGCCCGAGCTTCGACTGTTGGGCTGTTGTACCGGCGCCGGAGGAGGGAGGGTGGGATGCGGTGCAAATATACAATCAGAAGAGTAAGGCATATATTTTTGCGTTAGGCAGCAAGAACTAATATTAAGATGTCGTGCATATCATGAATGAATAAGATGACAGCCACTATCATTCAAAGTTGTTAGATCAATGAAGTTTTGATGATTGACACATGAATGAAACATGTTACCCAAGTTGGTCCAATCATATCAAGACAGGGTTCACTTTTCACCGGAGATACAGACAAGATTGCTTAAAGTCAGGAATGGATAAGCAAGCTTAATTATGATATAATCATAATGTTGATCACGTGCGGAAAAGAGTTTGAGGATGGATAAAACACAACAGTGAAGGAGTTCTACCTAGACAACGAGATTGGCTTGGAGAAGGACTTTGACTTAACAACAAACTCTGATGAGTTGAAGAGTCCAACTGATGATAGAAGACTGAAGAAATGAAGTTATTGTTAAATAGAGTAAGTGACATAGGTTCTTAAGTTGTACTGTTTATCTATTTCTAGTCTCAATAAAGTATAAACTGAGTTAGGAGTATTGTCTTCAAGTTGGGGAACTCGAATACTTGGGAACACTCACCTTGGGAAGGTTTGTATTTGTAGAAGTAGGAATTAGAAGTTTATAAGTCCTAGTTTACCAGAGTCCTATAATTTGTTGATTGTTGAGGCTCAAGTGATTTAGTGGAGTTGGGGTTAAATCGAGTAGAAAAATAGGTCGTGGTTTTTATACCTCTTTGAGCGGGTGTTTTCCACGTGAAAATTCACTGTGTTATTTACTTACTGTTTTAGCTTGATTGAAACATAACCTGTTTCATCTATAGGCAACAGTTAGGCTACAATTAGGTAATCAGTATGTCACGTACTTTAATAAAAGCATTCATGACTTGGAAATTTAGGATGGAAGATACAAACAAAGTTGGAGATAAACAACTAACTAAGATCTAACATCGAACTGCAAAATAATTCCTCAACATTCAACTTGCTACGACACTGCCATCTGAAGACCACATCTGGAGTATCTAGGACATACCATTCATTGCTTTCTTTTGCCCCTCAACGAATTAACTTACAATCACTTTTCAAATAAGATAGTCTACCAAAGATATGGATTACATCAAAAACTCTACGCACTGAATTCTACCAAGGTAGTTGACGGGAATGTTAAGAATAGCAATCAACTATAAATAAATGCATACAACACTTACAATCCAGATGATTTGTTACATTCAAAATTAAAATATCTTAAACTTTGTTACAAATATCTTTTATCAGTATTAGGAATCGGTTTTAATTTTGGAGGAATAAATCACAAATTAACGTCTCTGAAGCTCCGTTAATTTCCCAAATGAAAGTAAAACAAATGAAACACGACTTACCATATATGCAATCAAGATCTAGGCGATTTTATTAGTCCGGATTCGATAACATTAACACAAGATCTTTGGGAAACAATATTGTTACTGGAAATACTCACAGATCAACTTCATAAAATTGGTATCAATTATTATAACTAAGATAAAAGAGTCATTTTAATTCAATGAACCCAGATCTGAGGCGACTTCAGTAGCTTCATCAAGATTATGGAAATGAATTTTCAAATTTGCTGTGTGTATATATATACACCTGAACAAAGGGACCTGAAGGAAGATGAGAACAAAGAAAATTCTAGAAGCATATTTGGAGAGATTGCTCCATCTTCCTTTTGATGTTGAAACTGCTGACACATTCGCCATACCTAATTTGCGAGCTTCTTCCTTGATTAAAATCATCCCAGAAATGTTAAAGACTTATTTCAAAGATGAATCCACTTTTGTATAAGTGGTATTTTCAAGATTTTATATTTTTATCATGTGAGAAATTGAATAAACTTTCCATCGCTACTAAATTTGCCCAAATTTGACACCCAGCTGAAGAGTTAGAGGTACTTAGTAAGACAGTGTGCCACTTGAGCCATCAAAGCGTCAAGGAGCCAGCCAAAATAGTAATTATCAAAATCTAGTGAGCCTCCACGATAATGGCGCGTCGTGCCAGGGCTTAATTTTAGAATTATCCTTTTTCAAGTATCTCAATGCGATGTCTCTGAATCACGCAAAACTTTTAGGTCGCATATAAAGTGGCAACGGAATAGCCCCGTGTCACGCCACCATGCAGATTCCTAATTATCCAGTTCCAATGACTTGCACGATAGTGGTACGTCGTGCCAAGGATGAAAATTGAGAAATTTTCACATAATTAAAATACGCATCCAAGGGTTAAAAGGGTCAATTTCTCACCCCTAGTTTTACCCAATAACACATGATTCAGCCATAACTCACACAAAATATATTATTTCTCCCAAGTTTCTCTCAATAATAAGATAGGGTTTTCAATTGGGGATTCAAATCCAAGACTTAAATTCAATAATCTCTCTATCAATCTTCGTAGAATCAAGAACTAAGGTATGCACAATGTTCATTTATGGATTCCTTTCATCCATGAAGCCCAAGAATTAAGTTTTAAATCTTGTATTGCGAATATTTTGTTGTGGGTTAATTATGTTAATGTGATTATGGTTGTATGGTTCCCAAGTTGGAATCCTTATATGTTGTTCATGAACCTATACTATAATATGGTTTGAAATATGTGAAAGTGAGTTGAAATATGGAGTTTTCTTGTATTAATTTGATGGTCATGCCTATGCCCTAAGTCATGCATCCTATCTTCTTGATAAAATGGCTAAGAGAATAGAAATTATGAAATATAGCTTAATTATGACCCAAGTGATAAATGTGTGCTTTACCCTATGACCAAGAATGACTTCCATGATATTGTGTGTATTATGAATTGTTGAGGGAATGTCCTTGATAATAGGTTTTTGAAAGTATGACATATTTATATGCAATTCTATTCATGTACCAGACTATGATAACCATGTGCTTCATGAACTTCCCAAATTGATGTATTATGAATTATTGATATTGGTCATGTGTTCAAGAAGTGTCATGTTTTGTCATCTTAATGCTATCGAGTCCTTGGGGTACTTTTACCCAATAATATAGCTGTGTGCCTAGATTTAGTGCCATGTTTTCAAGATATCCTCAGTCAAGCCATGGTCTATAGAACCCAGCCAGTCATGTGACTCAGGAAAGCTTAGTAATTCAGTAATCTCAATAGTATTCCATCAGCTAACGGAAATCCATGAATTCAGTCTAGTCTAGTTTAGTTAATCATGTTTAGTGTCTATTCAGATGGGAGTAGGAGTTAGCACCAAGTAAAACCAAGGATGGAAACTCACCTGTAATATTAGGGTATGATTCTTAGAAACAATTCTTGCATTCCAGAACTATATAGACAATGTAGGTTGGGACATCATAGCTTTTATATCAGGGTAGATAAGGTGGCTTAACTTGTTATATGAGGTTTCCCTCCATTCTCACTAGAGTTAGCTGTTATATGAGGGTTACTCACAGATTTTCCTTACCAGTGGTGTGGTATTAACACCCTTCCAATTGGGGTTACAGATTGGACCCCAACTAAGCAATAATGGCATATTAGGGGCATAACAGTTAGATAACTACTTCCCATAATTTCAGTTACAAAATTAGGACTATCAGATACAGTCATTTAGCCTGAGTAATAGAACTCTGATAGTTCTTCAGATTTCAGAACTATCAGATACAGTCAACTCAGAACTATACAAAACTCAACTAGTTCCATCTAAACGTAGACTATAAAATACAGTGGCTCAGTATCAGTTATTTTAGTTATACAGTTATCAGTATCCTATGTCATTAGTATTTAGTTTTAGGACTGTCATATACAGTCAATCAGAACTATCAGGAACAATCTTTCCTTTATTAATAATATAACATCAGTTTCTCAGTACTCTATAGACTCAGTTATTCAGTATCCCAGTATTAGCACTCAGATATGAGTAAATCCATCTTATCAGAATTCATAAGTTAGGGTTATCACGTTCTTAGTTTCAGTTATGTATTCATGCATGTATTCTCACATTCATGTTATACAATCAATTAGTATCGTTCATGCATATGAACCATTTCATTCAACCTACCTCACTTTCATACTAGTACATTCAACGTATTGACGTATTTGTGCAATTATGTTTTATACTAAATATTTAGATGCATGAGCTCCCAAGCATCCTTAGTAGATCAGACGTTCAGTAGCCAGACTAGTAGTGAGTCCTCATCATTTGAGGATAGCATGATTATTTTGTTACTTTATTATTTCAATAGTTCAGAGTTAGTTGGGGACATGTCCTATCAACTCCACAGTTTTAGATAGTTTAAAGCCTTTCATACTTCAGTATGTTTCAGACAATTTATCTCAGTTTTGGGTATTTTCATACCCCATTTATATTCATTATTAGTTCAGTTTAAAACCTTAAGGTCTTACTGCTTATATTCCACATATATACAATGTATTATTCAGTGATTAGTTACAGATAATAATCATGACATAGCTTGTGGTCCTTCGGGGTCATGAGTATCATGTAGCATTTTGGTTACCAGATTCAGGGCATTACAAACTTTGTATCAGAGCTAAAGGTTCAACAGTGTCCTAGGAAGTCTGAAAAGCTACATCTAGTAGAGTCTTATACGTGGGTGTGTTGTGCACCACACTTATGTGCAGGAGGCTATGAGATGTTTTAGGAATAATTTCCTTTTATTCATATTTCAGATCATGCTATAGAAAGGTTTTCTAAGAAATTCATGCAGGTTAATATCATGCTCCACTCATGTTAACTCCACCTTAATTTTATTGTAATAGAAACAGTAAACCTCAAAGTACTAGGGATAGTGATTTCTCAGTATCCCATCAGTTTTGTTATGTTCCAAAGTTGTACAGATCTTATTCATGATCATGAGAACTCATTCACAAATACAAAATTAGATATGCCATCAGATCCCTTCTTAGAATCCTATTATAGTATATGACCTATAGTTAGAGGCATGAACCCAGGAGTTTAGCAGTAGTAGATCTAGGATAATACTATCCAAATTAAGTATATTATGTATTCATGGGGATAGTTGTACAAAGGTAGACCAGTAGGCTTGAACAGTGCAAGCAAAAATTTAAGATTATTGATCTAAAATTAGTACGAAGGTGTGGATAAGAATTAAGAGATGCAATATTAGTAGTATATAAAGAAACAAAAGCAGATGATGTGTTTACTAAGGCAAGCATGTGTCGAACAGATTGTAAGTATGTGATGATGATTGCAGTTCAGTTCAGAGTTTAGTAAAGTGTTCACAGACTTATGATGATGGCTTAAAGTTAAGGGCAAGATGATAAATCAAGTGACTAATTCTAGCTCTCACATTTCAATAGTAGTGCCAGTGTATATATAGAAAAGCCGAAAGGGAAGATAATTCCCGACCTATCCTTATCTCAGTGTAAAGTTTGGTACTTTAGACAGCTTGATGCCGACGTATGCTTCACATCTCAATTCCATGAACACAGCTTATATTCATACGTTTTCCATAGAATCATGTATGATTCAAGTTCTCATCATAAGGATTTCAATTCTATTCCCCTCATTAATACAAATCCTATCCCACGAATGCAAAAAACTCAAAAATAAGGTCATGTAGCTCATAACTCATGTACACATATCATGCTTTACAGTTTACTTAGCTTTCATGGCTCATTCTATGCCTTTACTGATTAGTTAAATTTAGAATATGTTATCCATATCCTTATTTTAGACCTCTTGGTGAGTCCATGATGTTTATATTCTACTCCTTAAGCTTAAGTCAAGTGTCAAGTTTAGTTAGTGTCATCATGCTTTAGGTCCTCCTAATTTAACCTTTCAGTGAGCTCGCTTTTTGAAAATAGTATAGTGATGGGCAGTTGCTTTGAGGGGAGAGAGTAAATGTTACATGTTAAGAGAAGATTGTTGCATAGTTTTTTTACACGAGGATGTAGTTATGAAGATAGGCTTGAATGTCATATTAGTGTACATGTAAATGGCTAGCAAGAGGTTGTATTTATAAGTTGGGAAAGTAAAGAGTTTGAGTGTGCATTCAGATCTTTGAATTATGTCAGGTTCAGTCGTGTAACTATCAAAATTTAGTTGCCATCTCAGTTACAATTTAAGTATTCAGTACTCAGTAATTAGTGTTCGGTCTCAGAACTCAGTACCTCAGTAACAGTCTAAACCTTAGTTATCAGAAACCAGTGTTCAGTCCCAGCTACAGTCTTAGTTAGAGTTACAGTCTTGATTACCGTCTTATCTATAATCTCAGTCCTAGTCCTAATTCAGTAATTAGGTTGGTAACTCAGTTTAGTTTTGGTTCTATTCGACCATAGAATATAGTTATCAACTACTCAGTTGTCAGCCTTCCAGTACCTCGGTTTACAAGACTGTTCTAGAAGCATGTTGTACTCTTCGTATTGCATTCTCAAATAATACAATTACCCTCAGTTCATGCTCAGTATGTCATGTCAACTAGTCAGTCCTTATCTTCTATGTATAATGCTCTACAATTGTAGTCCAGTTATTCAAGACTAAGTATAGTTCAGTCTTACATGCCCAGTATTCAGCTATCAGCTATCCAGTTAATCAGATAAGTTAGTGTATTTATTCATTCGTGCTCAACACTACATAGTTTGCCTCTGCATCAGCACCTGTAGCAAAAGTACCTCTGCATCAGCACCTGTAGCAAAAGTACCCTGAGATTCCATAGCCTTAACCATTTTGGTCTTACCAGACAGCAAGTGCTTAGTGAGCAGGTCCACCTGAGTCTTTAGATGGGCCACATCTTGATCCCTCTCCTCATTTCTCCTATGTTGTTCAGCATTTATTCCCACAGGAATAGTAGGGCTTGTCACCACAGAATCCCTGGTATACTAAGCCCGCTCCATTTGGCCGTCCTATTCAGCATATTTGCAGCATCTTGAAAGAAGAGATCAACAAATGAACCACCAGTAGCATTGTCTACAATTGGATTTTTCAAAGAGTTGAAAGCTTTGTACAAAGTCTCCTTCAAGTGCAAGTCCGTCAAGTTGTGGTTTGGACATTGTGCAAGCTTCTTCTTAAATCTCTCCCAAGTTTCATGAAATGCTTCAGTTGGGAGTTGTCTGAAGTTACTGATTTCGTCTCCCAACTGTACCCTTTTGGAGAATGGAAAAAACAATTCCAGGAACACCTCTTTCAACTATCTCTAGTTGGTTATAGAATCGGGCTCTAGCTTATTTAACCACATTGTTGCTTCCCCAGAAAGACACAACAGGAACTGCCTCAATCGAATAGCATTCTAGCTCACCCCTGGGTTATCAAAAGATGTGCAAAAGGTGACAAAATTTACCAGATGCAGTTGGGTTCATCCCCAGAAAGGCTTCCAAACAACTGCTTCAGATTCAGGAGTTGGATCATCGTTCTTGTAATATTGAACTTTGATCCAGGTGCCAATGGAGGAAGAATGATTGCACCCATTGCACCTGCTCCATCCACATGGTCATCATCAAACTCATACTGCAGTGGTTGTTCTACCATTTTCCCTATGCGGTGGAGTTTCGTATTAAGTGGTGCTTGGCGTCACCTATCTCCTATAATTGAACAAAAACAACAACCAAACGTAAATCTAGAAAACTTAACTAACAATATATTAACACACACAAACTTTTAGTTTACAACCATATTCCCCGACAACGACACCATTTTTGATAACGTTCAAACTACACTCTTGAACGGGTGTAAGCGGTCATTGTCAATATATAACCCAACTAGGTTGTGGTCGAATCCCAGAGGGAATAGGGTGTGAACTCAAGTTTTTTATGAAATAATTCACTGGTAGTTTACTGTTTCCTAAAATGGGGTCTTAAATTTCCCAGACAATTGTTAGTCACTTTGAAATTAATGTTTGTAATCAATATTTTATGAAATAACTGGGATGTTCACTAGGGTTTATGGTATATGATAGATGCTACAAATAACTCAAGGTTCTCATGGTGGTTAGGATGAAAAGCTATCTCTATCGATAGTATGCTCGAATGTCTCTCGACCTATTCAAGCGTCTAATTTCCTAATCCTCTCAGACTTAGGGAATCACAACTCACTGCCCAAATTTTACCTCAGGTTAATCAACCTCGTTACAATGCTGATTATTAAACGAAGCTTTTCCAAGTCCCTATCGATAAGTTACTTCCTACTATTTATGATTTCTTTCTTAAGCAAACCAAATTAGGTACGCCTATTGTTTGCAACCAACAAACATAAGTTAGAATATCAGAATTACCAAGAAATCTTAACACCTATTAAACCTTGAGTAATTAATCAACTTATCATGACCTAACCCTAGATTGCATAACCCAAGTTAAGAGTGTTCAACTACTCATGATGCAGGAAATAAGCGCACAAGTTGAATTCATAATTGAAATGATTAAATTACAATAATGAAGGAAATCAAAAGTGTTCTTTCAATTGAATCCCAAGGCAAACCACCAAAATATTTATCTTCGAGAGAGAGAGAGAAGAAAAAGTTGTATGTTGTAGGATATGTCAATTAATTAATGGATAATAAAAAAAAACCTAAAACAAGGATTTAGATAATTAACTCTAAATAAGGAAATAAAATTAAAGTTTCAAATGTTCTTCAGAATGGATGACGACAATTGTGATGGCCTGTCACAGACGTTATCAGCTTCTCTGCAAATTCAGCTTCTGCTGACTAAGGTTGACGGTGACAGTGATGGCCTATCTGGATCTTGACGGCGTGTCATGAAGGTCGTTACAAAACTTCCTGTAACTTTCCTCTTCTATTTATGTTTGATGGATTCCTTGACATCCTATCACCAGGATGACGATGTGTCATGGATGTCATCAACCACACTTAGCTCTTCATTTGCTTTCGATTTCATACTTTTGCTTCCTTTATTTGTGGTTCTCCTTCTTCTCTACTTTTACTGCAAAACCAAAGTAAACTAATCAAAAACGACTAAAGTTGCTCAAGGCTTTGCAATTATTTAGAGTTAAAAGCTTCAAATGTGTTAGCATGGGCTCACACATCAATTAACGGTAGAGAATTATAGACTACTTTCCAAGGAAAACATCATATCCCTAATGCACATACGAGTGTAATCATACAAGGGTATAACGATACATATACCTATATATTATTATATGCTTGCTATATATAGTACACCATAACATAAATATATCTTCAATGTTTACTGAGCATCATCATAACATCAATACCTCTTTCGGATTAACCGAGCACCATTATATCATCAATACCTCTTCCAGGTTTACTGAGTATCACCATAACATCAAAATATCCTCCGGCCTTGCTGGGCATCATAAACATAGCATTAATATATCCTCCGGTTTTGTCGGGCGTCAACATAACATCAATATATCCTCCATCTTTGCCGGGCTTCATCATAATATCAGTATATCCTCCGGCCTTGTGGGGATCAATATAACATGAATATCCATCATAACATCAATATGCACATATTTATATATATATATATATTGTAAAATCAATAACAGATGCAAGCATAATGAAAAATGAAGTAGAAAAGAAGTAAAAATCTCCATATCATTGCTCTTTACCATTTATTATCAATGCAATACATTTGTAGGTGCATGAGCATATTTAGGCATATTGTAGGAACATCGGGCTTAATATGATTATTAGCATGGTCAATTACAAGTTATGGTTATACTTTTTATAATCCCTCTTCATTAGCATTATTTGCAATACTAGCACAAAATGGCTCATTTGCTAAAACATTAGTATAGTCAAAAAGGTTTAAGAAAAATTCAAGGCTCACATAGTAAACTAGCCAATAAAATCAAATGATAGCATAGTCATGGATTTAATTAGCAAGGCTATCCTAATGCTATCTAAATACTGACAATGAGATCGCAATCAAGCATGCACGTTATCTCCAAAACAACATCATGATTAACCCACTTACCGAGTTTATCCATCATATTACCAAAGCATATTCTTGACGTTGCTCAAGTATCTACGTCACTAATGAAGTTACATAGTCCAAGATTATGGCGGGTCAAGTTTAGCCTCTAATATCCCAATCTATCTTTTTCAAGTCTAACTTTTACTCGAAATTAGACTAAGTTACCTAAATCATGTCTCAAAGGTTTATCAATCCAAACTACTTCTATAGGAAAATTCTTCCTCATATATTCTTGTTAAGTTATCCAAACCTCTAAGAACAATTCCACAACTAGGTATATATAGGTCAACCTACTCCTAGGGTGAGTGAACAAGTCACTTTTGCCTAAAAAGAGCAACTTGAGCATTCTTATGCTATTTATGAGATAACAAGTCCAACTAAACAAGGGCCTAGACTTTGGGTCAATAACCACACTTATTGAGTTCAAAGGCCTAAGCGATTCAACAAAATCCAAACATTACCTTATACGATTTCAATATCTAAGACCCCGCCCAATCTTATCAAGATATCAAAGTCATACAATAATAAAGCTCAATCTAACTACAATTAAGCCTAACCTACCTTGAATCCAAATAGCTCACAACAATCTTTGATTTCCCTCTTCTTAAAGCTTCTTCAATGAGCCATAGTATCAAAAACATAATCTATAGATTATTACTAGAATAACAACACCTATAATGCATCATTGTTCTTTTGGTCCAAAACGATACGAAAAACCCCATATGGGTCCCACAAATGAAAAATGAGTTTTTGAGACCAACCACTTGTTCAAATACCATTATTGAGATATAAACCATGAGAAATTTATGCAAATCAGCCATATTTGGGTTTAAAATTAAGCCTCAAGGCATTGGGGTTTTGGGTCTATAAATTTAAGAATTTAATACTAAAATTAAAGAAATCTTACCTTAGATTTGATGTTAACCACGAATATGCAAGGTGTTTTAGCAACAAATCAACACCCTAGACTCACTTTGAGAGTTACAGACTCTATTAATGTTTTAGAGACTTAAGAAAGTGGATAAATGGCTAAATTCTCAGCCAAAACTGCATATAAATACACCTTTCCCAGGCCTTCAGGAGCGACAATCGCGTACACGCGTTTGCAATGATTGCGTCCATCGTGATCGCATTAAGGTTCCCGCAATCGTGGTATCTCCAACCTCAACAAATGACTGTTGAAACTTGGAATAATTCTAAGTTTTGGCAAATTCCTTGGAATACATCTGAAATAAAAGATGAGTAACCAAAATATGTACTGATTTTGATATTCTGAATGGTTGGAAAAGTTGGATTTTTCATTTGAGGTTAATTCGATAAAATATGGGCCCATACCTGAATTTCCTATTTCTCAACTCTTTGACCAATAAATCAAAATAAGTTTGGTTGTAGTTTGACCCAAACCAAGGATCTACCCAACCTAAAATCAATATTTCAGAGCTTTTGGCATTGTCAGAATTTGTATCCAATATCATTTTACTTACGTTGTTGCTCGGTGTCCATTTGGAACCAATAAAGACCTCTAAACAGGGAAATGGTTCTAAAAAACAAACAACCTACTAGGTAACTTAACTATCTGTTCCAACAAGTTATAAATGACTTAGGCCAGCTATGGAAGAGCTTTAACGACAAAAATAAGAAAAATCAAGACTAATGACATAAAAGGTCATTACAACACCCACAACAAAGGAACTTTCATCTCACTCTCGATCTCCCAAGTCGATTCCTCTTCTGGTTGGTGCTTCTACTGAACAGTAACTATATGAATCTTTTTGGTACACAACTGTCTCACATCACTAGCTAAAATAAACTCTAATTCCTCTACAAAGGTCAACTGCTCATCTAACTGGAATGAATCCCACCTAAGAACATGAGATGGATCAGGAATATGCTTCCATAACATAGAGATATTGAAAAGTAGATTAACAATGGTGAAATCTGGAGGTAATTCTAACTCAAAGGCCACCCCATCAACTAAATAGAGAATCTTAGAAAGGAAAATATAATGAGGTATAAGATTACCCTTTGTTTCAAATCTTGTCACACCCCTCATAGGTGAAACACAAAGGAACACACAGTCGTAAACTTTGAATCTCAAGGCATGGATCCTACAGTTGGCATATGCCTTTTGCCTACTCTGGGCTACTCTAATATTATTATGAATCTCCCTGAATCTATCCAATGAGTCCTAAAGAAAATTTGAACCATGAGGTGTACATTAGAAGTCTCAAATCAACCTATCAAAGAACGACTTCTCCTACCATACAAAGAATTATTAGGCACTATCTCAGTACTCGAATGATAGTTATTGTTGTATGTGAACTCTGGAAATTCTTAGTGTTGATCCCATTGTCTTCCAAAATATATAACACAAGCTCTGAGAATATCCTTAATCACCTGAATAGTCCGTTCGGACTGACCATCTATCTACTGATGAAAGGTTGTACTAAAATCTACTTGAGTACCCAACTCCTCCTGGAATGCTCTCTAGAATAATGAATTAAATATATAACCACAGTCTAATTTGATAGAAATGGGCACGCTATGCAAAGGAACTATCGATCGAACATAAATTTAGGCTAATCTCTCAAAACTGATGATCATCTAAATAGGAATGAAATATGCTGACTTGGTCAAACGATCCATAATAACCCAAATACCTTCGTGACCATGGAAAGTATGAGGTAAACCACTAATAAAGTCCATAGTAATCTTTTCTTATTTACACTTGTGAATGGGCAATCTCTGAGTCAATCCACCTAAACACTAATGCTCAGCCTTAACCTGCTGATAATATATGCAACAAGCCACCAAATCTACCACCTCTCTCTTTATCCTATCCCACTAGTAATGCTGCCTTAAATCTCTATACATCTTGGCTGTACCGAGATAAATAGAATATCTAGAGTTGTGAGCCACATGAAAAATCAACTGAATCAATTCATCAAGCCGGGGAGCACAAATACAACCCTGAAACCACAAAATACCCATAAAATCAATAGTGTACCTCACAAACTCACCATTCTCAACCTAGTCATGGAGAAAGCACAACTTGTTATCCTCATACTATGACCACAAATCTGCTCAAATAAGGAGGACCTCTCTTCCACACAAGAAAAATTCTATATAACACCCCAAATCTGGTACCCGAAATGCTACACGATGCTCATGACCCCGATGGACCACAAGTTAACCCATGACTGATATCTGTACCTGAACATTTCATAACATACTTATAAATGTGGAAATTAAGGACAAAAGGCCATTAGGTTGAAAACTGAGACATAATATCTGATAAAATATAACATCTGGGTGGGGTATGAAATACCTAAAATAACTAAAATAACTGTCTAATCATGATAGTCTAAAAAGCCTCTAACTATCTGAATAAGGAGTTGATGGGATATGTCCCCAACTAACTCCAATTATTCAACTAAAATAAGTACATAATAGATAAAATCATGTTGGTGTCCTTAAAGTGTAAGGACTCACTGCTAACACTGGCTGCTGAGTACTGGAATGTTATTGATGCTTTAGAGCTCGCACTTCATAACCTGTGGATTAAAGTAAAATACCATAATGCAAATACATCAGTACGATTGAATGTACTGGCATGCTTATAATGTAGTCTGAATGCAAAGGATGCATATGCATGAACTATACTAACTTACTATATAACATGAACATAAGAATACATGTATGAATAAGAAACTGTAACTAAATTCATGAAAATATGATTACCGAGTCTGAGTACTGATAACATGAGATACTGATAACTGTATAACTGAAATAACCGATACTTAGTGATTGTATCTGATAGTCTAGGTTCTTATGAAACTAACTGAGTTCCATACTATTTTAAGTTGACTGTTTCTGACAGTCCTAAAATTTGAAGAACTATATGAGTTCTATTAATGAGACTGAGACTGAAACTTTAACTATGGGAAGTAGTCGTCTAACTGACCTGTCCCTAATATGCTATTATGGCTGAGTTGGGGTCCAATCTGTAACCCAAATTAGAAGGGTGTCAATACCGAACCAATAGTAAGGACAAACTGTGAGTGACCCTCATATAATAGGTTACTCTAATGAGAATGGTGGGACCCTAATATAATAGGTTAGGCCACCTTATCTACCCTCATATAACAGGTTATGATGTCTCAACCTATGCTGGCTACATAGTTCTACAGCGCAAAGATTGCTTCTAAGAACCACACCCTCTAATAACTGGTGAGTTCCCATCCTTAGGATCACTCGGTGCTAAGTCCTACTCATATCTTAATAGACACTAAACATGATTAACTGAATTGAACTGGACTGAGTTCATAGAGTTTTGTTGACTAACGGATTACTACTTAGATTATTGAATTACTGAGCATTCAGAGATTTACTGGGACTACTGAGTTTACTGAATTTTCTTGAGTCACATGACTGGCTAAATTCTACTGAACATGGATTGACTGTGGCTAACGTGGAAACATGACACTAACTCTAGGAACATAGCTAAATTGTCGAGTACAAGTACCCGTAGTAATCAATAGAAAAAAACTGACAAGGCGTGACATTCTTGAATACATGACCAACATCAACAATCCATAATACAATAAGTTGGGGATTTCATGAAGTACATGGTTATTATAAACTTATACATGAATAGGATTGCATGTAAGCATGGTATAATTTTATAAGGCTAATTCATACGAAATCCAACAAACATTTACAAGGAACATTTATAGCATGGGAGTTTTTGAACATAAGGGTAAACCATGAATCCATCACTTAAGTCACAATTGGACTATATTACATAATTTTTAGTCTTCTAGACATGTTATCAAACACCTTACATGGACTACTTAGGGCATAGGTATAATCATTAATTAACACATAAACCACTCAATTCATGGATTTAAACTCATCTACTAACATAATTTCATAAAAGCACATTAAGATTCCAACTTGGGAACCATACAACAACAATCACATAAACATAATCAATCCACAACATAATATTCATAATACATGATTTAAAACATGTTTCTGGGGCTTCAAGGATGAAAGAAATCCATGAATAAACACTATGCATACCTGAGTTAATGAATTTAGAAGGATTGACAGAGAGTTAATATGATTTTGCCCTTGAATTTGAGAGCTAGGGTTCTTGTTCTTGATTTGAGTTGATTTTAATTTGAGAGACTAATGCAAAAGTGAGTAGATAATGCCCTCTTAGGGATAAATCCTGTGATTGGGCAGAATTGATGTCATGGGAAAAGACCAATGGCCCTAGGTATTTATTATCACAAAAATTGGAAAATTCCTGCTTTTCATCCTTAGCGCGATGTGCCACTATCATGCCAAGCCACTGGAACTAGACAACTAGGAATCTGCATGGTGGCACAACGCGGAGCTATCGTGTTGCCACTTTGTTTGTAACCTTGAAGTTTGGCACGATTCGGAGACAACACGGAGATTCACTTGAAAAAGGACAATTATAAACTGAGCCTTTTGCGTGACACGCCACTATCGCAGAGCAACACTGGATATTGAAAATTTTTATTAAGCTGGCTCCGCAACGTGCTGATGGCTCAGGTGATAGACTATCTCACTAAAAATGCTCTAACTCTTAACCCGGGTGTTAGATTTGGGAGAATTTGATATTGATGAAAAACTTATTCAATTTCCCACAAGATAAAAAGTGAGAATCTTAAAAATACCACATGTATAAAAGTGGATTTATCTTTAAAACAAATCTTTGACATCTTTAGGATGAATTTAAGCTAGGTAGAAGTATGGGGTATTACATTCTCGCTTGATACAAAAATATCAAGGAAAACCATCAAATTTGATAAGAATTGAATGTCCCATGCCAAGGGCCTCTGAGAAACTGATATGCACACCAAGCTATCCATACTCACTGCCTTACGACTCAAGGCATCAGCTACCACATTTGCCTTACCCGGATGATACAAAATAGAAATATCATACTCTTTTAACAACTCTATCTATCTATACTGGCGAGCATTAATCTCTCACTAGGTCATAAGATTCAGAAGGATGCAATGGTCGGTGAAAATCTTACAATGTATCCCATACAAATAATACCTCCAAATCTTAAGCATAAAAATGACCGCAGCCAACTCCAAATCATGAGTGAGGTAGTTATAGTCGTGTACTTTGAGCTGTCAAAAAGCATAAGAAATAACACGACCCTATTGTATCAAAATGCAATCAAGACCAAAACCAAAAGTATCAAAAAACATGGTGAATCCCTCACCCTCAATGGGAAGAGTTAATAGTGGAGCTGAAGTAAGACGAACCTTGAGCTTTCTGAAGATCAACTTACACTCCACGAACTATCGAAAATGAACATCCTTCCAAGTTAATCTAGTCATAGGGGCTAAAATAGTAGCAAAACTGTCAACAAAAAATATGTATTAAATAGCCAAACCAATAAAATTGGAATCTCAGTCGGATAACTACGTAAGCCAGATCATGAATCTCTTAAATCTTAGCCGGGTCTACCATAATACCCTACTTTGAAACCACATGTCAAAGAAATAACACTTACTCAAGACAAAAGTAAAATTAGAGAGCTTGGTAAAAAGCACATGATCTTGCAGGGTTTGAAGAACAATCCTCAAATGTTGTGCATACTTATCACTACTCCTTGAGTACACAATAATGTCATCAATAAACACAATAACAAAGGTGTCTAGATATGGTCTGAACACACAGTTCATTAAATCCATGAATGGAGCTGGGGTATCAATTAGTCCAAGAGACATCACCAAAAACTCATAATGACCATAATGAGTCTCTGAAGTTTTTTTTGAGATATCCTAAGCCCAAATCTTCAACTGATGATAATCGGACCTCAAATCTATATTAGAAATCATGGTTACACCCTGAAGCTAGTCGAATAAAATGTCAATGCAAGGCATAGGACAAAAGTTCTTCACTGTCACTTTGTTAAGCTGCTTATAATCAATACATATATGCATCAAACCATCATTCTTTTGTACAAAAAATAGGGGCTCCAACAGGGACACACTCAACCTAATAAAACCCTTGCCAAGAAGATCTTCAAGTTGAGAATTTTGTTTCTTAATCTCAATAGGATCAATACAATAAGGTACCATACAAATAGGATAGGTTCTAGGCTTAAGATCAATAGAAAACTCAATCTCACGATCATGGGGAATACCAGGAAGGTCGGTAGGGAACACATTAGGAAACTCACAAACAATAGGAATACAGTCAAGCGACAGACTCTCTACATGAGTGTCACATACATAAGCGATATAAGACTCGCGACCTCTTGATATAATCCTTTTAGAATAAAAATAAAAAATAATCTCCATTGTCTTGCTGTTAACTGCTCTTCGCCACATGATTAGGGGTACGGCAGGCATGGCTAAGGTAACTATATTGGACAAAACAATCCATGACTGTATGATGGTTTGATAACCAATGCATGCCCAGAATCAAATAAAACTTCACCATATCCAGAATAATAAGATCAGCATAAATATCAACTTCACTAAATATCATAATGCATGATCTGAGTACTCGATCCACTACTAAAGAATCACCTATAATAGTAGATACCAAGAATGGAACAAATAATAAATCAATAGTCGAGTCAAACATTGATGAATTATAAGTAGATATATAAGAATAAGTGGATTCGATATCAAATAAAGTAAGAGTCATCTTGCGGCACACCAAAATTATACCTGTAACTACAATATCCAAAGTCCTGACCTTGGGTCTAGTAAGTACTACATATGACTGACCATACCCACCACCTGGCTGGGCACCTGACCGACCTCCTTTTCTGCCTACCTAATTACCACCTCAAGCACCCTGGTAACTACCCCTACTAGACGGATAAACTGCACTAATAAGAGTATCACCATAGGATGAAACAACACTTACCCCACGACTAAGGAAATCCCTCAAGAAATGTCCAAGAAGCCTACAAGTAAAACAAAAGTAATGAGAAAAACCAGAACTCATAGATCCGGCTAAACCGGATAAACCACCATGTCTAGCACGGACTGCAGATGAATATCTCAAAGGCTGATCACCACCCTTTGATAATGCTCAACATACATAAATTTTAAGTACAAGGTGGTCGTTGTCAATATATTTACCCAACTTTATAGTCAGGTCGAATCCATGAGGAACAATGTGAGTGGCAATCAAGTTAATTCAAAATAATAAATACTAGCTAAATTCAAACAAATGGTTCAAAAAGATAAAAATAGGGGAGATGGGTATCTACACTAATGTTTCTTTTTAGTTTTTTCTTGTACAAATTCATTGCTATGAATAATTACAGCTTTAGCAATTATGCATGAATCTTTGGATTATGTGTTACTAAGAGATTGACATGTGAATTCTAATAGTTAACTTCGATATTAGTAGGTCAAGTATGGGCAGGTTTGGCTATAGGTTTTGATGCTAGTCTTTCAACAAAACACCAAACTTTCACCAATTGATTCTTTCGAATACCTAATGATTGTGTTCAACAATTTGTAACCATAACCTTAATCTAGGCATCCCTATTTCTAGGACAATGCCCATGGTATAGTTAACTTCGCAATCACCCTTATTTCTAAGATAATAAAAATTTAGCAACCTACACACATAATTCTATATCATTTCTTTGGTCACCACATCCCTCTTTCAAAGATGATGTGAATTCTTAAACTTCACTTTAAACCCTTTTTTGAAGATGGCCTTAAGATTTCTAGAGTTTGGAGCTATCACTCATCAAACCCATATGGGTATTTGGGGCTTTCACCCACAAATCCTTACCAAGTTAGCATAGCAATGATAAAACCCATAAGTATGAACTACCAAATAAAGGATGAAAATAACAACCCACACACACTTTAACCCTTATTCACACATAAACCCCAAAGGGAAATCTAGCTACACATAAGATAAACAAGGAAAGATATACCCATAATCTCCCTTGAAATTATTTATTAAAGCTTAAGGGAATTTTACTTCAAACTTTGCACTCCTACAAATCAACAATGGAAGTGAGCTAATCCTATACTTAGAAGGTCTCCAATATATTCTTCACCCAAAATTTATACAATATTTTCTTCTCCAAGTATGGAGGTTATGAAATCAAGAGCTAAACCTAAAAATTGGGAAAGATGGAATATGATGTATAATTCAGGGGTTTGAGTCTTTTTGTCAAAATTGCGATCCACCGCGTGCATTTCTAGATTTTTCCTTGGGCTAAACTCTTCTCCTAAGTCGTGATCATGCGGGTCTGGCCATGACAATGGCTATGAAGCCGCAAATATATTCTATGACTGTGGTTGCTTAACTTTCGTAACTACGGTAACTGAGGCCACTTCCTGCTCCAGGTCTTCAGCCACACTTCTTTTTCCCTTTTTGATAATTTTAAGATTCAATCCACATCTTTCTATCCCCTCAACTCTATGCCAGCAAAGAGTGGATATTAGTGTATTTAATCATAATTATGTCTTATTTATTCATTCAAAACAAGGTAATATTTCATGAATATAAAGTGTGAATAAGTGGTAAATTCATCACTCATCAGTACCCCCAAATTAAAGTTATTGCTTGTCCTCAAGAAATACTACCTCTAACTATAAGACACAATTATCTATGCCCAAACATTATGCCTTAAAGATCATAATGACCTCAACTTTAGTCATCACCACAGGTAGCTCATTGCACATGTGCTAGGCTAGTTTCACTACACCCCTCATTATAAAATTATAATATCTAAGGATACATAAGACTTTAAAGAGAAACCAAGAAACAAAAACTAATACTGTAGAAGTGGATTATTTTAGACCACAACTAAGCTATACTCAATTTGCCTCATTGTTAGGGAGGTGACATAATCACCTACCTCAATTTGTTCACATGCCAACCTCACAAAAAAAGAGAATTTCACACACCAAACTACCAAATAAGCAACAAGGAATTTTAAGTGCAAAAACTCTCTCCCTCATAAAAGAAATTTCTATACAATAAGTGTCATACCATAGGCTTGCCCCTATTTTTCATCGCCTCTACAAAAAAAGTAAATGGTCGGAGATCTCAAAGGGATTTCCAAGCTTGTAACGTAAGTTTGGGTTAGGGTAGGATATAATTTCGGAACAACATGGCTACATTCTTTCTTGAACATTTATGTAACCCTATTTAATAGTCCATTTTGACTATGAGCCACTCTTCTTTGCTTTATCTCTCTTATCATGCCTACTTTTTGCTTACTTTGTTCACCTATTTCTTTTTTTTCCACTTTCGTGCTATTCATTCCTTTGTTGGATCCTCTCTGTTTACTATTCAATTGCTTATTTTGGTAAAGCACATTAAGCATTTCACTTACAACTTTGTGGTCCCAAACTTACTTCTATCAATCTTTACCACCCCTATCTTAGGCTTTTACCCTTCAGTTGCATTTTCAAGTTCAAGAAGGGTTTGGTTCAAAACCAAGATAAAAGTGATGTTTCATAGCTTGTAATATATTTGCTAAAGAAAGATCCAAAGGCTCAAAGTGGGTAACTAGGGATTACACGCATGCTTGGGTAGGCTTTTTAGGATATAGTGGTTTCCAAAATCACAAAGATGGCCTAAGATCATTTCTCCAACCAAATACAATCAAAATTATCTTTGAAAGACTAATGGAGCAAGTTCTAGCTAACACAAGTATACAAGAGATAAATGCAAAGAGCTCATCACACATGGCATGCAAAAAATCTCCAAGGGAGCTCAGATGTCCCACCCCTTAGAGACAATTTGGGAGTATCTATTTCTATTCATAAGTCAAAAATTTATGGAGCTACAAAAAGAGAAAATTTTTTTTACAAAATTGCTCACATCTATGCCCTTGATTTAGGTTTGAAAATTTTTGGATGAAGGGGGTTGTTCATTTTACATTAGCATCACACACAATTTTCTAAACTATGGAAACAACCAAAGCCTTAAACTCGCATTTTTGGCTCAAAACGGGCAAACCACCCATATGGACACTCAGACTTCTCCAATGTTGTATAATGTGATCCCAAATAAATAATGTACAATGGCACAAGTACTCAAACTTCCCTTGTATTCATGATATTTTTGCTATGGGTACTCAAAATTCCCCTGGACCTATGTCTCTAAACACAAACACGACACTTTAACCTTAAGAATGTCATCACTCAATCTATCATAGGACAAAGTTTATCATGCATCACCAAAATCAATATAAAAGTATGGTAAAAAGAATAACTAAAACTAAAAGAAAAACATGATAATATATAAGCATGGGCACCGTCAGGGTACCCAAGAATGCATCATACCCAAAAACAAAATAAAAATAGTATCCAAAATATAATTCCAAAAAAAACATCAAAAGAAATATTTGGTACACAACACCAAAACAATACACATCCGGGGGCACCCCTATCTAAAAGAATGTAGTGTCCTCACTGCATGTATAAGAAAGCAAGAGTAAAAGGTGTCTCCTTATATATGCAGATAGAGCTATCCTCTCCTAATGACTCTTCACCATTACCCTCAGCATTATCAACAGACCAATTAGCAGGGGCCTCATCCTTGTTGTCTATTTTACGTAAATGTAGTTGATGGTTGGGCTTGAGCACCTTGAAGATTCCCTTCACCCCCTTCCACAACTTCTTAAAGAATTTATCTCTCTTATTCTATCTATTCACCATCTTCTCATATAAATCCCTAAGGTCCCTATGTGACACAGCTAAGGCTGAAGAAACTATCTCCAAATAGGCAACAATGGCTTCTTGCTTCTTTTGTTCCTCCCTGTATTTCTCATAGTCTGACTGAGATATGTACGAATGGAGAACAGTGGAGGACTTCCATTTTGTGAGATTAATCTATAACATAATCTATCCATTATTATAAGAATAACAACACCCATATTGCACCATTATGCTTTGGGTTAAAAATGACACCAAAAACCCCCAAGTGGGTCCTATTTTAAAAATTTGTTTTTGAGACCAAACCCTAGTTCAAGTACCATTAGGGAATTATACCCTTATGAAATTTGGGCAAATCAACCATATTTGTGGCTAAAATCAAGCGTTAAGCCATTTGGGGTTTTGGATCTAAAAATTCAAGAATTTAACTATAAATCAAAGGAATCTTAACTTAGATTCGATGCTAATCATGAATATACAAGTTTTTTAAGCTACCAATCAACACCCTAGACTTACTTTGAGATTTACACTCTCTATTAGGGTTTTAGAGACTCAAGAAAGTGGATAAATGGCCAAATTCTTTGCCAAATCTGTATATAAATACACTTTTCCCAGTTCTTCATGAGCGGTGATCGTGCACACACGTTTACCGCAATCACAGTCATCGTAGTTGCACTAATATTCCTATGATCGCGGTATCTCCAACCTCATCATATGACAACTGAAACTTAGAATATACAGCCAATGCCTCAGAATGCATCCAAAATCTAATATGAGCAACTAAAATATACAGCCATACTAATTTTGATATTTCAGATACATTGGCGAAGTCAAATTTTCCATCTAAGGTTGTTTTAACAAAATGTTTGACCACACCTGAGTTTCTAATTTCTCAACTATTCGACCAATAGTTTGAAATGAGTTCGGGTGTAAAAGGACCTAAACAAAAAGTTTACCCAACCTACAATTAATATTTTGGAGTTGTTGGCTCAATTGAAATTTGCATCTGATCTCATTTTATTGATGTTTTTTCTCGGGGGAATTTGGATCCAATAAAGACTTCTAAATATGAAAATGGTTCCAAAAACCAAAAAAGTTGTTAGATAACAAAACTATTAGTTCCAGCAAGTCCTAAAATACATAGGAAAGCTATGGAAGAGCTTTAACATCAGAAACAAGTGAAATCATCAGAAATGACCTGACGGGTCATTACATAACAAATTTTATGATAAGAACTTTGTCTAGAAATAAGGTCATTTAAATCAACTATACCCAAACTATGATTCAAAGATCACCACGTAAGCCCAATAAGATTAAATATACTAATCATATTTCCAATGCTAAATCCACATCCCAAACATAGCATTATATCATACCTAATCTATGAATTAGTTCAACCAAGGTAGGACGCCATAGGATTCTTAGAGGGTATAAACATATCACCATTCGGGACCAAAACCCTCATCTAATTCCCTAAAATAAATAATCAAGACTAAGTTATTCAACTCATAATCAAGCCTAACATTCATATCCATATGACATATATAACACACATTATCTTTGAAGTAGAGTAGGTAGAAGCCAATCTCAAAGTAGAACTGCAAATCCTTACATCATTCACCAAAATCTCATCTTTATTTACATGAGCAAAATTCCATCACACTAT